>NW_009692901.1:0-29534 GCF_000703405.1 Apaloderma vittatum | reverse complement strand
AGGAATTATTAGTTGCATGTGCACAACAAGGGGATCATTGTGCTTTTCCTGTAATTGAAACACAGGCAGTAGAGTTGTCTCTCTCCCTGTCAAAACAACTACTTGGATTTATTTAATTATTTGTTTTCCTTAATTTGTGTTACGTCTGTCATTTTCCTGAGTAGAAACAAATGACTACAATTAAAACAGAAGATATTTTCATCTCTTGGTGAAGCTATACCTCTAACCTGTGTTGCCCTTGCTTTATGATTGAAAAGATTAATATCCCTTACTTAAGTTTCATCTAAGAAAAAGTCAAATTGAACAATTGTGTTTTGTGTGCACTTAATAAGACCAGAGTAAATCTTTTTTTCTTGTGCCCAACACAAATGAGAAATACCAAGAAGATTTGACTTAATAAATCAAGTGTAAGATTAGAAACATAGTCCTGGCTTCTACTGTTAAATGTACCAGAAGTGTATTTTGCCTGTGAAAAAGCTGCTCAACTACTCCCCAAGTGCCTGCCTTTCTTCTGCTTTACAGTGCAGATGTGGTAGATAAAGTGGTAGTGTAATCTGGTGCAGGCTTCTACATTCATCTAATCTGAATTCACTTGGGGGAATCTGAGACAGCACATGATGCTTCTAGCCATGGACTCCTGAGTGCAGTGTAGAGTCCCAGTAAGCAGGACCAGCCTTCCCTTCTGCACTCTCCCGCTCCTTGCGTGCTGAATCACACCGAGGTGTTCTGACTTTTTCCCTGTGAGGGTGACAGAGCACTGGAACATGCTGCCCAGGGAGGTTGTGGACTCTCCTTCTCTGGAGACATTCAAACCCCACCTGGACGCATTCCTGTGCGATCTACTGTAGGTGATCCTGCTCTGGTGGGGGGGCTGGACTAGATGATCTTTTGAGGTCCCTTCCAGCCCCTGACATTCTGTGATTCTGTGATTCTGTGACCTCCATTTAAAAGTTCTTATTCGTTTTTATGTCTCCCAGTGGAACAGGCTGCCAATAGCACACTTGCTGTTATATGCTGACTTTCAGGATCTGCCTTTTGACAGTACTTTATGTGAGGTCAGTATAATTTGCTTATACTTGCCTTATCACTCTTTGGAAGAGTGCTCAGCTTTGCTGTTCTTTTCCACAGTCCCACGCTCTCCCTCATCAGAGCCCAGAGCTGTGGGCTGTTGCATCACTGTTCAAGGAAATGTCAGGGAGGGGGAGTTAGGTGGGGGGAGTGTGTGTGTGCAATGGAAAGGACATTTGTAAATAAGAGACATGGGTGTTAATACTTCTGTTAATACTTCGTGACTAACGAATGGGAAATACTGAGGGGCAGAATACCTGTGTAACTGCATTCCACATTGTCTGTCATAGAATCGTAGAATAATTTGTTTTGGAAGAGACCTAGAATAATTTGTGTTGGAAGAGATCATCTAGTTCCAACCCCTCTGCCATGACAGGGACATCTCCCACTAGATCGGGTTGCTCAAGGCTCCATCCAGCCTGGCCTTAAAAACTTCCAGGGATGAAGCATCCACAGCCTCCCTGGGCAACCTGTGCTAGTGCCTCACCACCCTCAGGAGAAAGAATTTCTTACTTATCTGAAGTCTAAACCTACACTCCTCCACAAAAAGAAAAAATAAAGTCACATGAACAAAGCAGTGAGGCTGGCCAGCACACATTTTCCTCTTTAACAAAGACTTAAGTAGTATAAGAGTTCTCCTCTACCGGACTGTGCCAGAATGCACCCAGAACTCAGAATACTTTGCTTATGAGCAGAGCTATACTTGCATCTGTTTCTAAAAAGGAGCATGACTGAAACAAAGATGCCACGTGTGTCCTAGTCTAGGCACAATGAGGCATAAGACCTGATAGTCTTGAACAAAACCAGATCCAGCCTATGTTTCCAAATGGACACTGTAATACTCCTACCACTGTCTGCTGGAGCCCTCCGTGGGCACCAGCTCCTAGAGAAAGATGTGCTCTCACAAAGAGGAGTGCTGCTAGGTTGTGTTAGTGTTATCTCTGGACCTAATTACAGGAGTTAGCTCCACATTATCATCCCTTTATTTTACTGGCATTTCAACTGTACTGTTCTTAACAGTTTGTTACTGTCTCCGTCTGTCTGTACCTAAAAATCAGTAAGATGATGAAGGAAAAAAAGTTAGCAGCTCATCTTGCAGTTCTTCCAGCGTTACCTCAGTACTGAGCACGCACAAGGAATTTCTACACTATTTCTACACTATTTCCAGTAGAGAAAGACTTGTTAATATTGCAGTCGTGTTTCCAGTGCTGTTGTCCATTTATGTATGTTCTACTTTTTTTTCGAAAGAGAGCAAAATGCAGGTGAGTGTGAATAATGGGAAAGAATTCCTGCAAGCTGAATATTAGGTTGCTGACACAATGTAGTTGATTACTTGTGAAATATGCTAAACACAAGTCTTCAAGGACATACGCAAGACTAAATAATTTAATATTCTTACTGATTTAGTGTTAATAAAATCTAGCTATCAGCTCTATAACATGACTCCACACATATTCCCTCCTCATTTGAAGGAAAGGCGGTATAGCCTTGCTGCTTACTCCAAAAATAATTTGGAGTTTTGCAAATGGAATGGAAAATCCCTTCTGAAATAACAACTACAGCAAAATCACAGGGGAAAAAAAGGTTGCTCTGGTCTTAGCTGGGACAATTTTTTTAAAAGACTCTGTAACTTAGAATCAAAAATGTAAAAGTCATCTTTAAATATGTGGAAAACTCATAATAGACACACACAGAAGTATATATACACACATATATTTATAAGCGCGCATATGCACACATTACAAGCAATGTCTTCTCAATCTCCATTTCAGACAGGAAGAGAACGTTGTAGTTTGATTCCTGAAGTAAGTATGGATCTTGCTAAGAAATGAGTAGGCTCAGTTTGAAATAAGGATCTAGTTCGGTGTGAGTGGTCATGAGGAAGGAATTTCAGTGCAGAAAAGCCAAGGGGTCAAGGCTGAACTGAACCACACTCCTTTGTTAGAGCATAGTGATAGCCACATTAGCTGATGAAAGGTCCAGTCAGTGTGGTATCTCATTTTAAATAACATCTGGTAAACACATCTGGCAAAGAGTGTAGGAACAGGGCAAAGCACACTGTGAAACTTTCCTCTGTTTCACCAATCCCAGATTTCAGCAGTTTGGACATAACACTCCTGTTTTCAACAGCCTTTGAGGGATCATAATTTTACTTAACTGGGTTTTTTTGGAACTTTTTGGACATTTTTATATATCCTGTAGTAATAATTCCAGAAATTAGTTTTGTACTGTGCCAGAAAAAAAAAAAAGGTATCTTCTTGCTGTTTGTTTAAAACTGCTATCTGATAATTTAACTTGATGCTTTCTAATTCTTGCAATAAGAGGAACGATAAGTAATTGTTTCAAGTTCTGACTTCATAAATACCTATCATTGTGGTCATGTATGAAACAATTTGTCCAGTGAAGTTTTGCCTTTCCTGAGTTACAAGATTCTAGTCCATCTTCGAATCCCTAAGTCCTTCTATAACTCTGAATATTCTTTCTCTTCATTTTTTGGTCCTACTATATCTTCTCTGGCATGAGTAGCTGGAACAGAGATGATTATTCAGGATATAGAAACACCAGGGATTAATAGTGGTCTGGTGGTACTTTAAATTCTGTACAGCATTTGTAACATTGTGCTTAAGTTTTAAATCACTACAGCACTTGAAGAAGTGCAGGTGCCTGAGGACTGAGGCTGGAATTACTTTCATTCTGCTTCCCAGGAGGAGGGTTAAGCAGTGCCCCCCCTGTGTGCTGGATTCTAAGGCAATTTGGAGAAGCTGCCTCTCAATGTATCTTGTATTATTCCCGTACTCTCACTAGACATCTATTATTTGCTTATATGGGTTTTACATGGCAAGGATTTGGTAGCGGGGGGGCTGTCTGACAGAGCCAGCTCTAGCCAGCTCTGAGAGGCCCACCTCTGGCCAAAGCTGAGCCCATCAGACACATTGGTGGTGTCTGTGCGGTAACATATTTAAGAAGGGGTAAAACCACTGTGCAGCAGCTATGTGAAAGGAGTGAGAAAAATGCGAAAGAGCCATGCAGCTACCGAGGTCAGTGAGGAAGGAGGGGGAGGAGGTGCTCCAGGTGCCAGAGCAGAGATTTCCCTGCAGCCCATGGAGAAGACCATGGTGTTGCAGGCTGATCCCCTGCAGCCCATGGAGGACACAACACCAGAGCAGGCTCCTGGCAGAAACTGTGGCCCTTGGAGAGGAGTCAACACAGGAGCAGGTTTTCTAGCAGGACCTCTTGCCTGTGGGGGACCCACGCTAAAGCAGTATCTTCCTGAAGGGCTGGAATGGTTTGCTGAACAGTGCAATCCCCATTCCCTATCTCTGCTGTGCCGCTCATGGGACAGGACGTAGAAGAGTCACAGCAAAGAAAGGAGTGAAGTTGAGTCTGGGAAGAAGCAGGGATGGAGAGAGGGTGATTTTCATCTTCGCTTTGTTTCTCACCATCCTGATCCATTTTCAATTGGCAATAAAGTATCATAGAATGGCTTAGTTTGGAAGGGACTTTAGAGATTATCTAATACAACTTCCCTGCTGTGGGCAGGGATGCCTCTCAACTAGACCAGGTTGCTCAGTTAATCTTCCCCCAGTCAGTTCTGTTTTGCCCCTGATGGTAGTAAGTTATCTCCCTGTCTTTATCTGGAGCCATAGGCTTTTTCATCTTCTTTTTTCACTTTGAGCTATTGAGGAGAGGGAGTGGGAGAGTGGCTTAGTGAGTGTCTGGAAGCCAGCCAAGGTTAACCCACCACATAGACACTGTCAGAAACAAGATACTGGCCTGAATATGCTAATTTTCTAACCCTGTATAGGCAGATTTGTGTGTTTATTCAAATTCTTTGAATTTCCCAAAAGTAGGAAATGTGTCAAACTGAATCTCTGCCCAAGTTGTTCCTTTCTTGCAGTGTGATTTTGATAGCTCTACTGGCAAGATGGCTCTTATTTCAACCTGAGGAGAGGTCTCTTTAATTAGATTGGATAGTTGCTTGGCAGAAGGGGAGTTAGAGACAAATTGCATAGCTGTCACATAGCAAATATCTTTACTGTTTTCACTATGTCTGAGGTTATACGGTTGTTGGATATTCCAGTAAATCAAGTTAAAAACACCAAGCTATGGAACAATCTCACGACATGGGGAACTTAAAACTCAAACTAATTTTGCTCAAGTCCATGTCTAGAAACGTTTAGGTGCTGAAGTGGAATTTAATTTTGTATATCTGGGAGTAGGACTCAAAAGCAAAAACAAAACAGAAAAAGCAGCTAAACTCTTTTGTGTCTGTCTGTAGGTGACTTTTTTACACTGGTGTTTTGTAGGCATTTGCTATTCTGCCACTGTAAGAAATGAAAGACCTTAGTGCAGATCTCCGAAGTCTCTTTGGATGCACAAAATGGGCTTCTTTAAGTCCTCTGATAAGAGAGATTTGATAACACAACTAGCACATAGACAAAATATTCAATTGGAGGGAGAAGTAACAAACTCCACTGCTTAAAAATAGCCAAATGATTAGCTAACTTTATTACTGCTATGCGTGTGCTCCTAAATATATCTGAATATTCCTGCCTGGAGGGATTGAACCTGAAATCAGAATCAGTTAGTGGTATATGGCTTTCTCTTTTAAGGCAAGCTTGTGTGGAATTTGGCTAGTCTGAAACAAATTAATTAGATTAGTTCCTTCCTAATGCTGTCTCTAAAACCACTGAGTGTCTCATATGCAGTGCCTTACATAAAAATGGATTCATTTTTCGTCATACTGCTTTGATTCCAAAAAGGTGAATTTATATGTGTTAATTTCTATTCCAGTTACTGTGGTACATCCAGCCTTTACCCACATGCATGAAGTGACAGATACTAATACCCTTTCCTTTTTTTTTTTTTCCACACAATCTCCAAGATTATTTTTGTGCTCTCCTGCATGCCAGAATAGCTGTGTGATCTGGAGAGGTTCTAAAAACTTTGGCCAAGTGCCTGAGTATTTGTGGACAGGGGAGGAATAGAGGTTATCTAGGATGAACCATTGTATGTTCCCACCCTGCAGATACCAATTTTGTGGGGTTTTTGGCCAAAGTCACAGGAGAAATACACAGTCCTTACTGAATACAGGGCCTGTTGCTCTTACTGTGTTCTATTTAGAGGTCACATGCCAGGGACTCAGAGGGATACATACCTCATTCTGGAAATCAGGGCCTAATAGTCAGGAATAATCAAATGCAGGCTTCTCCTATTTCACATGCATATTATATTTATAACTTGTTTTTTAGGAAAATAAGAATGTCTTTGTCTTCTCTGGCTTCATGTAATTTATTTCTGTTTCTTTCTTCATTTAAAATGTCAAATACAATATAAATGGCTTCTATTTAGATGTTTTGTACATTTTTTTGTTTTGTAGATCATTAATTATTTTTATCCAGCCTCTACAGCCTGAATAACAAATGTATAGCATCACATTCATAATACAGAATAAGAAAAATTAGATCTTACACTTTTAATTATGTTGTTAATATAATTATTTAGCACTTCTGAACCATTTCATTATTAAAGCTTAAACTACTTGCAAATATATTGCTTCCTAAAGTATTCAGGGGAGGGTTTGGACACAAGCTATGAAAATAAGAAATTGTCACAGCTAGAAGCATCTGCTTTCTTTGCAGAAGTTTGTTGAATAGATGGGAACTAAAATGGTAGAGAAACAATCACATTTTTCAAACCACCATTCAAATTATTCTTATTGTTAACATAAAAAAGTTAGTGTTTTGACTGCTATACTTGGCAGAAAGTCATAGAAATAAAATGCATGGCATGCTATTAGCACTTTCACTTCTCACTAAAGATACAGGGAATAAAAAAAAATCTAATAATACAACCAGCAACATTTTAGTCCTGAAGCAATGAAATGTGGGAGAAAAGGCTCTTACAATGGGAGTAGTTCTTAGACACTGAATAGCAGCTGGTAGAGGCCTATTTAGAAGACTTTTGTGTGAATACTATGCTGAACAAAATGTGGAATTTATGCTGTTGGTAAATGCAGATAAGGGTTGGAGATCATGATCTCCAGAAACTATTACTTGCAATATTTTTGGCTTTCTTTATGCACGGGAGAGATGTGCAATGTGAAAAACTGGACAAATCACTGCAAAATAAGGTTTTCTTGGCAACCAAGAGGTATTTACTGCACCTAACGAAGACCAGCATACAAATGGGTTTGAAATTCAGACACAAATAAATGTTGGAGAAGAACTGCAGAAGAGTGTTTGTCTTGTGTCAGCTGGCTGCTAGGGAAAGGATATAATATCTTTTTTTTTTTTTTCCAGGAGATCTCCTCTTCATTGCTGGAGCTCTTTCTTATGAGTTCATGCTTGGAATTTACAAACTTCATTTTTAATTATAACCATTTACAGATATAAATAATGTTACAGAAAATGTAGTTCATACACATTAACAGACCTGTAGCACTTACCTTTATTATAAAAGTGTATGTTAACATTCCTACCCACAGTGTTGTAGAAACAGAATAGCACTTACCATACTTGTCATCTTATCTATTAAAAATGAACATATGTATTATATTTTGCATTTTTTTGGGTATATTTTTCATATATCCTCCAATGAATCACAGATACATGTTCTGGTTTTGACCTGTGCAGATACTGATGTCTTATCATGCTCTTCCTATTTTAGTAAAAATTAATACTCCATCAAGAACCTCCTGGTGGAGTGGTTACTGATGTATTGGAATTGGTCCTGCAGACTTCATTCAAACAAATAAGCTTTGTATATACAAATGAAAATTCAATATTAAGCTTACATTTACAGATATTACTGACATCCTCTGTGAGACTGCCTGTGCCATTCATACTTACATCTCTAGCCTGATTACCAAGCATCTGCCTTTATGTGCTATGTGGGTTATGGAACTTCTCACGAATCTTCAAGGTTAGCATACTTCCAAGTCTTTGTAATGCTAGAGGTTAAGAGTAGTAAAATATAAAATTCTACTGATACAGAGTGTTCTGGTTTGAGAGCCCCAGGATAAAAGTTCTTGGGGCTCTTGGCCCAAGGGGCAATCACAGGGGGATGGGGGCAGCTGTGCTGTGGGGAGGGAAGGATGGTTCGGGTGACCCAAATGGACTACTCAGGGTATTCCTTCCCATGGTGCTCAGGATATAAGGGCCCCTCAGAAGAGCCTTAGTTGTTAGTGGCTTTTAGTTGTTTGCTCTGTCGAGAGGATTGTCATCAGCTCTTTGTCTTCTCCCGTCTGTGCTGACAGTGTTCCTGCCTCCCATTCCCACACTGCAGAGAAGCACCACTTGTCAGAACAGGTAGTCTTCCTCTGCTGCCCACCCTGGGCAGGAGTGGCACAGCTCCTTTTATGTTTCTTTTGGACTGTCATTGGGACTCTGTATTGGGATTGTTTACTACTGAAGTTTCTCTCAGAGCTAGATGTGAATTTGCAGTGAGCTAATTTTAAGAGCTCTCTCACTTAAATATTTACATATTGAGTATAAAAGAAACTAGATTTAAGTATAAAATTGAGAGCTAAGTATCATGCTAATCAGGTCAGTCCACATCCCTCTCACTCACAACACTCATTCTAATGTCTCTTTCTTTTGTAGCTTGTACTGTCATTTCTAAATGAAGTTACAAAATTCTCAAACTATACAAAATCTACAAACATAACATGACTCCATGTTTTATGTCCTCTAGCCATATAAGAACAAACCTAAAAAACAATTAAAATGTTATTGCAAAATGCTGTTTAATTTATCCTTTTTTTTTGTGGATGCTCAATTTCAAACCAGAGAACCCATGAAAAACATACTTGCCAAGTTACTGTCTGCTAGCATCTCACTTCTTCCCCACAATCGTAGCATGTTGAAAATCCCATCTCGAGTGCATTTGATTTTGGTGGTGTGGTTGATCTGTTTGCTTATAAGTACCACTAAACATCTTTGCATGTGATTTTTCTTCTATTCTTCACCTTGATTAAATACAGAATCTCAGAATACTTTTGGAAACAAATTTATACGCTATTTGTTTAACACAGTGTCAGAAGCTTGAAATGTGATTAAACTCAGAAGCTTGAAATGTGATAAACTGACATCATTCTCTAGCTATGAATGTGTTGAACTGTTTTCACCTAAGAGAAATGCAGTTTTGCTTAGCAGAAACCTTATGACTTACTGTAAAAGTGGATGAGGTGCTATAGTGTATATTGCTTTTTTTATATATAACTATATTTCTGCTGAGCTTTTAAAGTAACATACTAACCCAAGGTACAAGGTCCTATGCAAACCTGCAGAGTAATTTACTCGTCAAACCAGCCGAGTCACTTTCAGACAAGAATTTAAATTGTTTTCACCATTTTGGATCAAAGATTTAAAAGGAAGAAAAGGTGGGGGAAAAAAAAGGTGGGGGGACTGCATAGGAAAAAAATACTCTGAATATGGTAAAGGCAGACACTTGAAATCACATCTGAATCAAAAGAACAGACTGTTACCAGAATTATTATAATTAAATACTAATTGATTTATAATACTGGGGTAATGTGTTGTTTGTTACATGTGAAGAATAGTATAGATATAAAAAAGCAAGAGCTGTAGTAGCTGGGAGTAAGAGTTCTATGGCTACATGAAGCTACAGCAACATTCACTTTGACATTGCAACTCTTGTTTCTCAAGGCTACGCCTGCGATTGTGGTTGGGATGCTAGGAGTGGGAGATGTGCAGTGTACTGAGTTAGGACTTACCGACAAGTTCTTGGAGCTGAAAAAATCCTGCTTGTTTGCTGAGGTATCTGCACCCTAGCAGAGGGCCCAGTCTTGGACCATGGTAAATATTAGGTGATGCATCTTAAGCCTCTTCTCTTTCAATGAAAGCCAAATTAACCTCAGGTTTGCTAAGGACAAGGAGCACTCACTGAAATCAGGTTTGCTCAGCTGATGCGCAATTAAATTCTAGTAACTTGAGCTTCCATCTTCTAGCTGTCCTTGGAGTTTACCTCAATAGTATCACAAAGTGACCTGTGCTAGCCCTGGTGAGGTACTCTCCTCCTGCCTGGCCACCAGACTGTTAAAAGGCATGAGTACTTGTGTAACCCAGTGATATTCTTGTTCAAGGAGCAGATCTGTCTGTAAGCTTTCTACTGTGTTAACTGTCTATCCTTAGGCTGATTCCATGGTCAGCCTTAAACTCATTTCTGCATTTAAGGCAATAATTCTAAGGGATTAGTATTGGACTTAACAATAAAGTTATAATAAAATGGATGGATATCTTAAAACAAAGATATTGTACAACTAAGCCAAAAGGTTTAGAATAGAATAGATTATTTCAGTTGGAAGGGATTGCCGATTATCTTCTAGTCTAATTGCCTGACCAGTTCAGGGCTGACCAAGTTGAGGCACGTTGCTAAGGACATTGCCTAATGCCCTTTTAGACACTGACAGGCTTGGGACATCAACCACTTCTCCAAGAAGCCTGTTCCAGTGTTCGATCACCCTCTCAGTAAAAAATGCTTCCTAGTGTCCTAAAATTCCCTTGGTGCAGCTTTGACCTGCTCCCACGTGCCCTGTCCCTGGACCCCAGGCAGAAGAGCTGAGCACCTCCCTCTCCATGTCCCCTCCTCAGGAAGCTGCAGAGAGCAGTGAGGTTGCCCATCAGCCTCCTTTTCTCCAAACTCGACAAACCCAAAGTCCTGAGCCACCCATCACCAGCTCTGTTGTCCTCTGTATGCATTCATGGACCTTCACACCTTTCTCAGGTGGTGGAGCCCAATGCTGCACACAGTGCTCGAGGTGAGGCTGCACCAGTGCTGGTCCCAGTGCCGTGGGCAGGGCACCTCTTGGCTGGTCTACTGTGTTTGATGCACCCTAGGATGGGGTTTTCCCACTTGGCTGCCAGGAGCTTCTGCCCACCAGTTTGAGTAAGCCCTTTGTGAATTGCTTTGGAAGTATAATACAGCCTTTCACGGTGGAACACAAAAAGTAAATGAAGAAAACAAATGCAAATACTCAGAGTCAGAAACTTGGGAAATGTGCCATTTAGGCTGCAGAGAGGAATGTCAGATCATTCTAAAATCATGTTGAGTCATCAAAAACACATATCTATTATCTATATGAGGAGTTGGGTTTATAATACAAGAATTGCATCTTTTTGTGGTTCCCTTGCCTAGGGGAGATAAAAATTAAGTTTGGTCTCCTTCTGGGGAAACTCTCTCATATCTCTTACGAAATGTCCTTACATGGCACTAGTGGTTTGGCTGTGCATATAAGAAAGTGAACAGGGGGAATCCTGTCATTGGAAGCTTGTAGGAGGAAAAAGGTTTAAAATAATTCAATAACCATGAAACCTGGAAATAATATTATTCTCTTTGAAAACACTTTTACTTTTACCACTAATAATCAGATATATTCATATATGTATAATTGATTTGTTTTCACAGAAACCAGTGTAAAGTGGTTAAGATGCAAGTGCTGAAAGATTTCTAAATGCAAGAATCTCTGTATCAGGTTATCCTGAGAAATGAGCAGTTCAGCAGATGGCACCCTTTCCTCTGAGTAAGTTCAGTACAGATGTGCTGTATCATAACCCGGGACAGTGTTCTTCTGCTGGGATAGGCAATTTATTTCTCAGTTTGGGTGGAAAATCAAGATCCTCATCATTTGCAATTATGCATTCTAGATCGCTGTTTGCAAGAGTTAAAATACTGATACTTATGTACTCCTTGACTTCTCGTTTGGGAAGCCTGAATCTGTCTTTTGGCAGTTTCAGATTTAACACTATTCCTCTTAAATTTAAATCGTCTGTAATGTTGCCATATTGTCAAATAGATGTTTAGTTCCACTTCAGGAATGGATTCAGTCAGCACTGAGTGACAGGGTCCCTCCATGCAGTTTGCATCTTGTTATGTTGCAGTTATAAAATATTTTGACTCTTTAGTATAAAAATTGCTAAATATCTGTAAAATAATCACTGCTGTAGTAGAGGTAACTGCAAAGACTGGGTAAATAAAATGCATTTAGTATTAAATTGAATTTCCAAGTATAAAAATAAGAAGAATATAGTCAAAGTTCTAAACGTACAGGCTGTCAACTACATAAATCCACTGGAAATTAAGACCACTAGATGGGGTTGTAAACAATACTGTATTGGTGATATTTGTTAGATTTATTAGATTTTGCTGAAAGTATACACTGCCAAGAATGTAATCTCCAGAAAATAAAGCAAGCAATACCACATTAACAAAATAGAAATAGAGCTTTCACAATAATTTATTTACCTTAAAATACCATGTCCCATATGTAGGTAGAAAAAGGTTCCTAAAACATACTCCAGACTCAATGACTCCAGTGTGTAATCACGCAATACCATGATGTACTTGGTTGGGGTTTTTTTGTCCTTTTTATATCTCAGTATCCATTTTCCTCACTTATGCAGCATGGTTTTTTCCTCTTTGTTGTAACTACTCATTAGCATCTGTTGACAGAGTAACACTGACTGGTGAAATCAGAAACCTTGTGCTGCAGTGAAAACTCATTGTAATGTACTCTTTCTGTTCTTCCTCTTGTGAGGAAAACCATTCAGATGAGTAGACCTTGCTCTGGAAAGCTATATGTCGATGCAATTTTATAACTGAATTCCTATTGACTAACTGTATCCCAAGTGATGTACAAAGAGGGGCAAGACCATACAGCAAGACAAACTGCACCACCCCAATCCTAATACTCTCAATCTGCTTTTAAATACCCTTTGAGAAATTGCTTTGTGGCAGAACATTATGCTGCTTTGTTGTGTAATTTACGTGTACTTTCTGAATGTAACGTGAGAAGGACGAGGTCACTTACTACATCACTGAAATGGCTGAGTGTATATTCTGAGGATAGGCTATCCCCTTCAATTTTTGAGCATATGCATTGTACCTTCTAATAAATTTCTTCCTTTGTCTCCCTTGCAAATAAGCCTTGCATCCATGTAACTGTGTGCAAAAAACATGAGTCTTGTTTGTTTATATGTCATTATTGATGTTAAAAATTCTTTTATAATATGTAAGAGACTTTCTATTCAGTTACAACCATAAAGATTGATGTTATCTTCTTTTGCCTTCTGAGTCTCAATCAATTAAGCATTGGTCAGCTTTGAAATCAGTTAAGGATTTTTTAACTGTCTCCTGCTTCATCTTCAAGCTCATATGTCTTCTTAGCTCAGGCTTAATAAGAATTTAGCATATTGCTGAACAAGTAATATTGTCTGTAATTTAAATAATGTAGATCCAGCAAGAAAAATATTTGCATTCAAGGAAAAGTGGATTGAATTACGGATTATGACTTATCTGTAAAGTTAAAATCCCTGGATTTTAATCTAGCTCAGGAGAGCAAACTAAGGAAAGAAAGCTTATACCTTATTTTTTTTTATACAATAACTCGATCTTCTATTTACTGTGCAGAATTACAGTATTCTTACAGTAATATATTTAGATTCCTGTGATTACACTTGACATGATTAAATTCAGAATGTGTTTTGTTTGGAAGGTGTCATTTAACTTCTGCATTACTGTAACAGTAAGATAAAGAACAAATATGGTAAAAAATACTCATAATTTCTCAAAATTTAGGGCACATCCATGGAGTTAGTTAAATAACTTAGTATCTTTTCTTTGATATCAAAACCATGGGTTCTTCTGTTTCACTTAATAAATAAGCATGACTGGCAGTTTCATATAAAGAGATAATGCAGGGGAAAAAGAACATATGAATTTAGTTCTGCCACCAAGCTCTATGAGCTGTGAGAGGCAAAAATCAGTACTCCTTTAAAACAATCAGTCTGCATTGATCATCGTCAGCTCTAAAATAACTAGTTAAGGGTAATATTTACTTTATGATAAACAGCCATCCAAGCAATTATCCTAAATAAATATATGCAATTAACATTGATTATCGTCCTGAATCATAGAACAGCCTTGGCTGGAAGGGACCTTAGAGATCATCTGATCCAACCCCCTGCCATAGGCAGGGATGCCCTTACCCAGCCCAGGTTGCTCAAGGCCTCCCCCACCCACCCGGGCTTTAAAACCCTCGGGGGGGGGGCCAGCCACAACTTCTCTGGACAATCTAGTCCAGAGTCTCACCACCCTCAGAATTAAGAATTTCTTCCTAAATTCCAATCTAAACCTATTCTCCTTCAATTTAAACCCATTTCCCTTGTCCTGTTTCCGGACACTCTTGTCAAAAGTCCCTCCTCAGCCTCCCTGTAGGTCCCTTCAGGCACTGCAGGCAGGGATAAGGTCCCCTCAGAGTCTTCTCTTCTCCAGCTGAACAACCCCAGCTCCCTCAGCCTCTCCTTATAGCAGAGCTGCTCCAGCCCCTGAGTCTTCTTTGTGGCCTCCTCTGGACTCGTTCCAACAGACCCATGTCCCTCTCATAGTGGGGACACCAGAGCTGGACGCAGCATTCGAGGTAGGGTCTCAGCAGAGCAGAGCAAAGGGGGAGAACTCCCTCTCTCGCCCTGCTGGCCACACTCCTCTGGATGCAGCCCAGGGCAGGGTTGGGTTCTGGGCTGCATGAGCGCCCTGCTGGCTCATGCTGAGCTTCTCATCTATCAACACCCCCAAGTCCTTCTCTTCAGGGCTGCTCTCACCCCACTCTGTGCCCAGTTTGTATTTGTGCCTGGGATTGGCCCAACCCAGGTGCAGGACCTTGCATTTTGACTTGTTGAAGCTCATGCAGTTTGCACTGGCCCATTTCTTAAGCCTGTCAAGGTCTCTCTGGATGGCATCTCTTCCCTCAAGTGAGTCCACGGCACCACACAGCTTGGTGTCGTCAGCAAACTTACTGAGGGTGCACTCAGTGCCGTCATCCACGTCTCTGACAAAGATGTTGAACAGCACTGGACCTGGAACTGACCCCTGAGGAACAACACTTGTCACTGGTTTCCACGTGGGCATCAAGCCATTGACCACAACTCTCTGAGTGCGAACCTCTAGCCAGTTCCTTATCCATCGATTGGTCCATCCATCAAGTACACGTCTCTCCATCATAGAGACAAGGATGTCATGTGGGACAGTGTCAAACGCCTTGCACAATTCAGGCAGATGATGTCAGTTGCTCTTCCCATATCAACCAGAGCTGTAGCTATGTCATAGAAGGCCACCAAATTAGTCAGGCACGATTTGCCCTTAGTGAAGTCATGCTGGATGTCACTGATAGCCTTGTTATTTTTCACATGCTGCAGTACAGATACCAGGAGGATCTGCTCCGTGATTTTACCTAGCACAGAGGTGAGGCTGACTGATCTGTAGTTCCTTGGCTTTTCTTTACTTCCCTTTCTAAAAATGGGGGTTATCTTTCCCCTTTTCCAATCTGTGGGAACTCTGACAGACTGCCACGACTTCTCAAATATGATGGCTAGTGGCCTAGAAACTTCCGCCGCCAGTTCCTTCAGGACCCGTGGATGTATCTCCTCAGGTCCCATGGTCTTGTGCACCTTCAGGTTCTCCACGTGTTCCCAGACCTGATCTGCTCCTACCCTTGGTGGATTTGATTCTGTCAGAGTTTTAGCTTTTCTAACCTGGTTTCTGATTTCACAAGCAATTTCCTTGTAATCATCCCAGACTACCAGTCCTTGCTTCCACCCTTTGTATTTGATTTTGTCCAGGAGCTCCTTTTTCATCCATATAGGCCTCCTGACATTTTTGGCTGATTTCTTCTTCTTAGGGATGCAGTGCCTTTGAGCTTGGAGGAGCCGATCCTTCAAAGTCAACCAGTTTTCCTGGGCTCCCAATCCCTCCAGCTCTTAGTCCCACGGCACACTACCAAGGAGGTTCCTGAAGAGGCCAAAATTGGCTCTTTTGAAGTCGAGGGTTTCAAGCTTGCTGAGCTTCCCCTTCTTCACTGTCCTTATGATCTTAAACTCCACTGTTGCCATAAGGGCGGCAGAACAAGTTTTACTGCCTAAAGAGTGGTAGATCAGTCTTTCAACACCACAGTCTCATGGTCACTGCAGCCAAGGCTGCCCATGAGCTTAACAGTGCCCACCAACCCCTCCCTGTTGGTGAGAACAAGGTCTAGCACGGCACCTCTCCTCATTGGTTCCTCTGTCGCTTGGAGAAGGAAAGTTACTGACCAACAATTCAATGTTTCATTCATTTTGTGCTCCAATTTGTGCATCAAATGAGTCAGGAAATCACTAGACAACTGCCTCCGTTGTGCGGAGCTCTGGTACCCCACCAAACCACTCCAGAATAATGTCACGAGCACAAGGAGGCCAAACTGATGTCATGCATGCAGCTTTAGTTCTGTTTATTCTTAACTCAGAGAGCTTGTCTTTGCAATCTTGACAATATTTTTTATATAACAGCAAAATGTAAGGCAAATGAAGAGGTACAGCATTATTTCTATAATATATGTAAATTTTTGGTCCGTAGGCCTGCTCTTCTCATAGATGATTGACATTTAACAGCTGTCAACTTTGTAGTCCCTGACAGGGAGCTAAATCTAAGATCTTTGACTATTCACTTGACTGAAAAATTTAAACTGATGGAATAGAAATCAAAGTTGTCTGTTCTCTGTTCTTTCTTTCTTCTTTTACAGCCACCACCCAGGACTCAGGAATCCAGACATTTTTTCCCTTGGTCATCCAAATCACTATTGCACTGGCGTGTTATCAATGACATACACATCAGTATACAGTTGTCTTTTGCGATGAAGCTCTAGTGCATATGAGCAACGCCAGTACTGTCCTCTGGTATGAATTTTCAAGCATGCATGAAAGAGTGGTATTTAGAATTTTTACTTTCTTAGGTCAAAAAACCCAACAAATCAAAAGGTGGACAGTCACACGTATTGTTCTTCATACATCTTAATATAAAAATATATAAATGAAGCTACAGAATGTGAAAACAGCATAGCTGCACTTAAAATAGATCAGATTGAAAGGAGTCTTAAGAATGCCATTTGTAGTCCACTCAAGAACATAAGGGTGGGTGCAGAACAGAGAATTTCGAAGGTTGACTGCATCAAGCCAGCCCTTCAAAACCTAGGTTGTTACTACAGCTTGTTGTGCTGTGCTTTCAATTTAATGCTAGTTGAAATCCAGCTAGTGTCTTGACTTGAGAACAAAAAAGACTAATTTCTGAACTTGTGTATGAAGCTTAGGCTGGTTGGGCCAAGGAACCTGCCCCCCAATTTATTTTGGTTCCATATACTTCAGTGCATGTAGAAGACAGACAAGTAAACTGTAAGTGCTGATGTCTGCAAGAAAGAAGATCAAGGTAAGTCTCAGACAACCTTAAGAGGTAACTTAATAGCTAATACTAAATACCTACTGGTGTGCTTACAGAACTCAGGCTTTTATGAAAGGACATAGTGTCAGTCAATACAATTAATATTATGCAACAAAAGCAGGGCAAAGAAAACAAAGCTCAGATTACTTTTGTCAATTCATTTGACAGGACAAATTGCTGGAAGTTAGAATGGCTCAGAGAACTGAACTAATGTATTTGACACTGGGGAAAATAAAAACTCCTTATTTTTATCTGAACTCCTCAGTAGAGTTCAGAAACATATTTGTAAAAAACAATGCATAGCTCAAGGTCTTAGAGCAGAAACATACCCCTTTGTGGCCTGTAAGATGGGAAATTAATTCCTGGTAAGAATGAGTTCAGAAATTCAGTGTTTCCTCAGTAAATATGTTTTCTTAATAAATGCCCCACGGAGGAAAAGATAGGCAACTGAGGACTTGCTTAGTGGTAGGTTTTAAATATTACTACAGGAATTCTTTGCCAGCAGTTTCTTTGCCAGCATCTAGATCTCTTGACTACCAAGATTAGCAACTAAGGTTGTCTGAGACTTACCTTGATCTTCTCTTTTACAGTCATCAGTATCTATGGATTTCTTGGCTGTCTTTTATGCTCACTGAAGTATACAGAATGAAATCATTTGAGGTTAGTCTGCAGTGGGAAAATTGCCTGTTGTTGACAGTTTGTCCTTACTCTTAAATAATGTTCAACACTGGAAAAACTTGTTGAACTGCCTCTGACAGCAGATAATACGTCTAGTAGAGATCAAGCCTTTTTTATAATTGTCATTGGAATTCTTCACTCAATTTCCACATTGGTATCTCAGGGAAAGAACTATTCCTCTCTGTATTGAGAGAAAAAGACCCAAAACTGGCTTGGATTTGTTTGGTTTTTTTTTTTCCCCTGTAAAATCTAAGGCTTGCACTCATGATCAGTCCAGAGGCATTTTTATTACCTTTACATTGCCTGTGTTCACACTGACTGCATTAAAGCTCAGAGTTCTTGGCTTCATAATTCAGACTGCATCTACACCTGAATACACATCTCCTTTCAAGTTGAAGGTTATATATTTGCCCTCAAAAGCTAAAAAGTGCCATCCTAGCCTCTTCTTCAGATACTGCTGTAGAGTCCACTGCTAGAGCTATGTCCAGCAGTAAAAAAAAGGTAAATAAATAGGCCTAGTCTAGCTTTTTCGTAGTCCTTTCACAAAAGACAGTCTTCTAAAAGGCAAGTACACCTACTCACCTCTATGTGTAACTGATTTGAAAAATGGAATAAAATAACTGAATCTTTAGTTCCCTATCTAAACCGTGTGTTGATGGCTAGTCCTTTCCCCACTGTCGATTCATCTGTGTGCAAATGTGCTCTTACCTACTCTAACTGTTCACATATTTTACATTTAACACTTTTGTTGCTATTGCCTAGCAATTTTTATGTAAATTGACTCATGCAGAAGCACCACCCTGTTTGACACCTGCACACATTCTAAACAGATGAACATAAACTGGATTTCAGTGTATTTAGAAGAATCCTTGCCAATGAGTGAAGTAGGTGGGAAAATTGTGCAATAAACCACTCCAGTTGAGTACGAGGTCACCTCCAGTCAATCTTATGCTAGCAAAACACAATTTCAGGCAGATCTATGGTTTAATAACCAAGGTGAGGCCTGGACCGAAGTGTTTTCTGGCACTTGGAGACTGGTCTGGTCATGGGAACCCAAACTCTGGAAAAGCAAAGGTCACTTAAGTCCAGAGCTGTCTGTCAGCTTTGCCACCATGCCACACTGTACAACCAGGCGGTGCAGCAAGGCTGGGCCTCCCATCTCATAGCCAAGCGGGCCAGCATGACCAACAACCGTGATCGTTACTGGATGGTCAGTCAGCATGCAGTCAGCTCTGCCCCAGCACCCTGCTCCCTCGCAGGGCTCTGGACCCCGCACGGAGAGGTCTGAGCACATGCTGTGGGGGTGAGCGGGCAGGTGAGGGCTGCTACGTCGTGCCATGGGCGTCAGGTACAGCAAGGCCTCTGTCTCCTTATGTCACTAACTAAATGAAACTCGCATCATTTTATGACAGCCTTCTTTGGATAAGCATGAGTGTAAGGGAAGAGAGGGACAACTGGGAGACAGCTTTGCATCTCCAGGGGTGATGAAATTGATGCTCCTTATGTTGATGTGTGCTGGCACAGGACTGTGAAAACCCAGGTCAGCTCTAGTTTGTGTGCTGTGTTCAACAGCTAGAAATCAAAATTATGTCTGCATGTGGTCCAAAGGCCATTAATATGGTAAAATCAGAGAAAAGCTGCGGGGTCTAGCAGTTAACTCCACAGATATTTTGCTATTTGCTCTAACACTTTTTTTTCTTTAATAGCTGTTTAAAGTTTTTGCTAGACTGCTGAAGTACCACAGAAAAGGAGGGTGAATTTAGTATACATAGCTTACTAAAAAGCATCAAAGTTATTTTTAACTCTTACATTTTATGAATGTATGCAATCTTTGACATTATCTATCATGCATCTGTATTTATATTTGCTGAGTATAATTTAATGTTGGACTAGACACTTGGAATGTTTTGCTTGTTTATTTATTTATTTATCTGTTTATGTTAAAAAATTACAAGAAGCATCAGAAGAATCTCTACTAATTTCCTTGATCAAAAAGTGACAAAAAAGGTAATTTTTAGAAGGTAGAATTTGGATTAACATGCTTAATTTGAGAAGGATCTCTCAGAGTCATAATGAGTTCAAACACGATACACTTCTCCCACTTATGAAAATTCTTATGGTTCACAGAACCAGAAATTAGTTGTTTTTACCATGCCAGCAAGTGCTTTAGGCAAAGTTTTGTCACAGAACTTTGTTAAAAGGTCTCTGTAGGAGACAGTAATGAATTTATGCAGTTTTAACTTTCAGCAAAGGAAGTTAGTGTAGTTTGGGGAAAGAGGAAAAGGGGAAAAGTAGCAGGAAGGTGAAGATTGTGCAAGTTTTGAGTCATAAATATGCCTTTGCTTTTCTCCAATTAAAGAAAATAGCTTTTTCTTATAAATTGTTTGCCTAAGACACTCTCAAATGTATAACAATAAACCTAAGGTGTTTAAAATTTTCACTGGTAAGGAAAAGGTCTTTTTCATGGGTGCTTTCATGTTGTAGAATCATAAAATTGTTTGGGATGGAATGGACATTTAAATGTCATTGAATCCAACCCCCCTGCAGTAAGCAGGGACATTTTTAGATCAGGTTGCTCAGGGCCCCATCCAGCCTGGCCTTGAGTGTCTCCAGGGATGGGGCATTGACCACCCCTCTGGGCAACCCGTGCTGGTAAACAGGAGATCTTGTTCTGATGTGCCAGGCCCTTGAGTCCACACCATCCCCCTCAAAATATCCTGGTTTGAGAGCCCCAGGATAAAGTCTTCAGGGGCTCCTGGCCCAGGGGACAATCACAGGAGGGTGGGGGCAGCTGTGCCCGTGGGAAGGGGAGGACAGGTCAGGTGACCCACATGGACTAATCCCAGTGTTTCTGACCATGTGCTCAGTATAAAAGGGACCCTGAGAAGAGCTCTGAGCTCTTTGGTGCCTCTAGTGCTGGGAGGATTGTCATCAGCTGTTCCCTGTCTCTCCCTGGGCTCCTGGTGTTCCTGGCTCCTGTTTTTGCAGGGGAGCATCATTGGTCTGGGCAGGTCACCTTCCACTGCCTATCTGGGTGTGAGCAGCGTGGCCACCCCAGGGTTTCCTTTTCTGTTGGTTTTGGTGTTGTTTTTTTTTTTTTCCCTGACCGTCATGAGGATTCTTGGCTCAGGTGCTTCTGTCTGCTGCCAAGTCCACTCTGGGACTTTCCGCTCAGGGCCCAGTTGCTATCCAGAAGGTGCAGGTTTCGTGTTAACATATTCCCTTGTATCTTTGAATGTATTTACGTACTTGTATACATCCGTATATAGTTCAACATCTGCATTGTTATTGTTAGCATTATTTTCTTTTTCATTAAACTGATCCAAGTCTTTTTCCAACCTCACAGTCTCTCTCCTTGGTTCCTGTTACCCTTCTCTGGGAGGGTGCTGGAGAGGTCTGTTGGAGTCTAGCAGGGGGTCCAGCCCTAAACCTGGACACAGTGTTTCAGCACCCTCATCCTAAAAAATTTCTTCCTTGCATTGAGTCTAAATCTATCCACTTTAGGGGGCCAGTTAGCTCAGTCGGTTAAAGCGTGGTGCTGAGAGCACGAAGGTCGTGGGTTGGATCCCCGTTCGGTCCCCATATGTTGCCTGATCTAGTTGAGAGGCATCCCTGCCCATGATAATGAGGTTGGACTAAATGATCTCTAAGGTCCCTCCCAGCCTAGGCCATTCTAGGATTCTATGAAAGCTACTACCCCTTGTCATGTTCTAAGAGGCCCTAAAGAGTCCCTCTCCAGCTTTCCTGTAGCGCCCTTCCGGTACAGGAAGGCTGCTCTAAGCTTTTCCCTTTAGGAGCCTTCTCTTCTCCAGGCTGAACAGCCCCAATACTCTCATAATTTCTTCATAGGAGAGGTGTTTCAACCAATTCCTCACCCACCAAACTGTCCACCCATCAAATCCATACCTCTTCAATTTAAAGAGAAGGATGTTGTGGTGGACTGTGTCAAAGGCCTTGCAGAAGTCCAGATAGCTGACATCCATTGCTCCTCACTTGTCCACTGATGTAGTCACTACATCACAGAAGACGAAGAGATTGGCCAGGCAGGACTTGCTCTTGGTGAAGCCATGCTGATGGCCTTGAATCATTCCCTGTCTTCCATGTGCCTTAGCAGAGCTTCTAGGAGGATCTGTTCCTTTTAAAATGGTTCCAATGTTTCCCTTTTTCTAATCACCAGGGACTTCACCTGGCTGCTGTGACTTTTGAAGTATCCTGGAGAGTGGCTTGGCAACCTTATCAGCCAATACTCTCAGGACTCTGAAGGCTTATGAAGGACATATCAGAAACACTTTTGAAAAATACTCAAATTCCGATAGCTGCAATAACAATTTGTAGCTCTGTGGTTAAGCATTCTGTAGCCCTGAAAGAAGCCTAATATGTATTTGGGTTATGTTGTGCCATGCATGGTGATAATGTTCTGAGGGTTCTAAGTGAGTGTGAAGAGTTGAGAGATGAAACATGATGCAGAAAATGTGCTCGGATTAAGAAATAGTGGATTAGCTAGAGTTCCTAAAGGTAAGGGGGTAGGATAAATATTTTACAAAAAATTACAATAGTCAGTATTGCATTCAGGAAGAATACTTCTGAACGCTTACACAAACTGTATTATTGTAAACCAAATTCCTAGAAAACAATCAGTTTCTGGAAGGTGTATTTCCTTACCAACATATACAACTAACCTTAGTACAAAATTCTTCCTAAAAAGTTTTTGTCTGGTGTTTGGAAGGTAGAACTTTGTAGGACTTAGAATCACAAGCTTATTATTTCAACTCTTAGTTCTGTCTACCTCGATCCTCACCTATAAAAATTACATAATCATTAGCAGTTTTCAAACTTAAAGGTTGCTGTTTGTGAGGCAATGAGGAAAGAATAAGTAAATTTAACTTTTAAGGATCATTGTATAATTCACCTTTGAATTTAGCTCTTATCAAGAACAGCATTTATGATACAGGGGAAAAATGAAACATACTAATTGGCTGATTCTTTTATGCTAAGGACGTCCTTCGGACATTAGACCCATGTCCTCTGCATTTCTTTCACTTAATGGTATTGTTGGAAAAGCCATTATCCCAGTGGCTGAAGAGACGAGCACTTGGATGTATTGTGTACTTTGTTATAAATTTAATTTAAATTGTACTTGTTTTAAATTTAAATTACTTTATTGTATCTGCCATATTTAATCAAATCAATGAAGTTATCTGCAATGACACAGTACCAGATTAAGCTAAATCATTTTCTGGGAAGAAGCAGCTAATCGAGGCTTTTGTAACTGAAAGGTACCAGGGGTTAATTTGATCAAACATACACGTGTATGTTGGATGAATGGTATTTTATGATGTTGGTTTTTTTTTTTCCTTTGTGAATGTGGTTTTCTAAATTCATCCAACTTATCCTCCAGGTTAGCTTTCTTGTTGTTATCCTTATTCTATTTCATATATTTTCTATTTTATGGATGCACCAGGTTCCTAAAAGAGAAAAGTGTATTTATAATGCCTTTAGCAACAGTGTTTGTAAACACGTTAAGGATAGGCTAAAAGAGCTAGAAGCCTAAGAATCTGAACTACGAAGTAAAGACAGTTTGTGCCTCAAAACTAAAGGTTTTGTGGCCACCAGAGACCTCAATCAGATAAAATCTGGCCAGCACACATCTCTTTAAAAAAAGAAGAACAACACAGCAGAACCCACTAAACCAACCAAAAAACCGTTTCTGTTGTGCAACAGTAGTGGTGAGTGTGCGACAGTAGCGGTGAGTGTTGAAAAGAAATTCTGCATGATTCTGATTTAATATACTAAAAAACAGCTAGACAGTATCTATAAACTCAATGTAGGTTTAAAGGTAGCCAGCTGCATATTATTTTAGGGATAAAATTATTTCAAGTACACTAAAGGTAACTTCTCTTTAACAGTCCAAGTGCAGCTTGAATACATATACATACTGACAAAATAATTTGGTGAAGCTTATTCTGGTGCATACTGTACTATATATGCAGGAGTAACATGCTGTGCTTTCAGACAAAGTTCATGGACAATTAATGAAGAGTGTGCTGAACTTCTTGCAAAGAGATCTTAATCCTTGTGATCTGGCCAGGTTCCAGGCTGGCTAATTACGTAAGGTTATTTCCTGCCTGGGGAAAATAAGAGATGCCATCACTTCCTGTCCTAAACTACTGTGTCCTCTTTTCGGCTGTGGAACAGCCCTTGTACTCTGCCCTGAAAAAGCTTCTTTTCATTTGTGAGTGTAATCACTAGAGATCCACACCAAATTTTGAGTTGAGCTTTTCTGAATCCTTGTGGTTAAAGAAGCAACAGGAGAAAAAAACAAAAACCAACCACACATATACAAAAAAAAAAAGAGACCTGAAAACCCAAACATATAAACTACTACACTACATCCTTTGATCAGAGAAAACTCAGCTTTAATTTTGGTCCAGAAAAAGAGACCTTAATAGACATAAAGAGAATTAATCACGCTATTACATGGGTATTTCCTAGAGTTATACAGGAAAGCGGAAATGTTAACTGTTTAGCCTAAATGCCAAAAAGCATCTGATTTTTTAGAAGATGCCAAAAATGAGCTGGATTTGCAAGTTAGCACTTCTCGTAAAAGACTTTGAAAACCCACTGAGCCTGGTGGTTTTCCAGTCACATAGAAACAAGTAATCTAAGTATTTTCTAATGTAGAAGTGTTTTCTTACCTGACTGGAAAATTTAAAATGAGCTTATTTTGCATTCCTTCCAAAGCTCAAAACTGCATCCTGGATATGTCACCCAAACAACCTGCAGTAGAAAGCGCTCGAGTACTTACAATTAAACATTGGTTCTGAGCACAAGACAGAGCCATGTATTTTAACTGTAAGATGGAATGAGAATACCAGTAGAGAGGGGGCATAGTGAAGAATATTCTTCAAAAATATATTTGAAAGGTTAATAGTTTGTTTAGAATGAACTGACATTTCTCATTGTTACTGATTGAATTGGTTAATACAAATACTATTTTTGTTCACGCTTGGGGCTTTCGGATGGGAGAAGACAAGAAAGAGATACTTGAGCAGCAATAGAAGGCAAGCTCGGAGTATGAGACTGCTAAAATGGGGCTGGAAGAACAAATCATAGATTTTTCTGTCTTGTAGGAAGAGCAGAAGTACCCTTTAACAATTGAGGAATGAAGGGAAACAAAATAACTTGTGACTAACCTTGTCTCTTTCACAGCAAGAGGGGTGATAAGCTGAGTGCACTGTGTAGTAAGTGTATTTGGTATGTTGTCTGTAACATAGGCTGATGCAGAAGCTCCATGGGGAAGATTTTTAGGCTTTGCTATTATGTGTGAAGTTGCAGTCTACACTCTCTCCCATCATTTGGAAGTTCTTATTTTGGCCCTTGTTCAAATTATCCAGCTTCAAATCTATATTTTCTGCAAACAGTTAGGGCTCTTTCTCCAGGGATTCACTTGCCTTGACACCTTTGCAAAGTTTTAGAAGCAAAGTGACCTACACAGTGATTTTCAGCAATTAAACAGCATTCCTTGCTGGAAAGAAACTTAGTGGTGAACACATCAATCCATTTGCAAGGCTATTACATTTGTTTTACATAGTATATAAACTCATTTATGCATTTAAAGATTCCTCAGCCGTTTGTCCTTCTAAGATATTCCATTACAGTGAGAAGAAGTAAATCCTCATTCCACCACTCTAGGCTGACATAATGAAGCTAGGTGGGTAAAAGCATAAAGGCAGGAGTACTTAGACATGTTAAATTGTATAAATTGCCATCAGAGAGTGGTAGCATAATCTCTGCAATGCCAAGTAGCTGTGAGGAGAACAAATCTCCTAAAGACACAGTAAATTCAACAAAAAGGCAATGTTTTTTGACTGGTTTGCACTGTTACTACTTTTGAATGTAATGTTTTAAAACACAGATAGCACATCAAAATCGACTGGTATTTTTTTTTTTAATGAAAATTGGCCTTCATATTTTTATATTAATAGTATGCATTATATGCTAACTGTTTTTACATTTATCATAGGAATGACTAGTCCTACTAACCTTGCAAAAACTTTGTTATTTTTTTCTTTGATGAGAATTTTCTGCTGGTCCTAGCTGTATGTCAAATCTGTCTTAATATATTTTATGATAATAAAATACCTGCCTTACAAACACTACTCCAGGACATCTGTCAAGGGAAGTGTATAGTACGGTTTCTAGTGAATACTGTGCAGCCTTTTAAAACACTCCTCAAGCCTTTTTGTTTGTTTAGATGGGTAACAAGACCTGCAGGAGCAGACCACGTTACAAGATCAGAGTCTGGAAATGTTTGTGTGGATTTTAACTTTACTCACTGACCTGAGCGCGTAGCCCCACAAACAGCTCAATGGCTACAAATGAAGGGCTGTAAAACCCGCACTGTTAACCCGTAAGTAGCGGTGGAGAAGAGAGGAACCTCTTGAACTGGCTTTGCCTTTGGGGATCATTACGGTGAACTCCATCTACAGAGTCACATGGAAATTTTGGGCTTGACGTTCCAGACATCTGTGTATGGTAAGTAAATGATCCTAGTGACATCAGTATAATTATTCAAATGTGCTAGGTTACATGTCTGTAAATATGGAGCTTACTTGATTTTATTTCCTTTTTCTCCCAATTCAGCAATTAAGCTTATGAATGCATTCGTGGGTGCAGCTAGTTAGAGAAATATTAATGATAGAGTCAGTAAGCGTAGCAGAAAAGACAAAAGGAACTACAATACAATACTCTGACATGGTATATGCATTTTATTTAATGGCACTTTCAGTTGAAGCCCAAAAGGAATGCAAAAGCTAACTATATTTGTAATTAATTCATCATACAAGGAAAGCAAAAGAAACAAGAATCCTGTTTTTGTAGTATACAAGCTGCAGTTTGAATTTGCATTTTTTAAAATTGAGAATTACAGCTTTAATATTGCTTGGGGGAGAACAGCCAAATCTGAAAGCTAGGAACCCTTCTGATGTAATAGTTAATCATTTTAAATGCACCAGTAGCACTCACTAACATGAGCTTCTGTTGAATAAATATATGAAAACAAAGGAATCAAGACATTTTTAAAACCTTAGTGAGTTTTGTACAAGATTTGTTTGTGACTAATGGAAACACAATAACTTTTAAAACATTACTTGGGTGTTGACAAACCTGCTCTGACAGGGAGGTTGGACTAAATGATCCTTTGAGGTCCCTTCCAACCCCTAACATTCTGTGACTATAAAATTCTATGCAGATACCTAAAACTAGGTATGTTTTTGACCAAAGGCCAAATTACTAGTCAATGCAGTGAGAAAGGCGTTGTGCACATTTTAATGTTAAATATATCCCAGTGGTTTAAATGTGGATAGTTGACTGAACTTCGTAAAGAGAAGCAGTATGAGTTGGGGCCTGTGATTCGGCATTCAAGTTGATTTAATTCCGTCCTGCTGAGCATTGCAGAAAACAAAGATTACATAACATTGTTCAAACATACACGTCTTTATTTTTCACAAGGTACTACGGTTTGTCTTATTAACAGCAAAAAATATATTTAGAATGGTTATTTAGAGTAGTAATAATAATAGAATTTATTTGAACTGTTACAAGCAAATATATTAAACCTGTGCATAACAGCTAGTGAATTTGATAGTGGATTATCTCAATCTATTGTTTGTTTCCCCTTAAATCCTGTTATCTCCTGACTGACAGTTTTGTTGTCTTGGAAAATGCCTGAGATTTGACACACAACATTCTGAGCAAAACAGCTATTTATTGTACCTATCCTCATTCTTATCCCCCACACTTTTTTTCAAGATCATTATTAGTAAATTTTGAGGTTAGAGAGGTACTGACCCAATCAAACATGTACAGAGCTTGGCCTCCAAGTTAATTAAATTCGGGTTAATAACATATTATAAGGAAATCATTGTCCTTATTACAGTTATTAGGTAGTTAGTCAAATTATAGCTTCAAAGGAATGCAGAGCATGGAGAACTTGGGACTAAATTATGCATTTGAACCTTAGGCCAGCTTTTACTGTTGAGATGGTTTGCTGCTAAAAGAAATTGTGTGTCATTGAAATTAAATGCCTTTCTGGGGATGGAAGGTTCCAGTTTTTAATGAAATTACTGAGTGTGGTGTAGTGAAATGATTAAAATCTGTATTCCGGGAATGTGGCGGACAAAAAAAAATCAATAAGTGCTAGCAAACCTTAGCTGCTGGATGTGAATCCTGGGAACAAAATAAACTAGTACCAAAAGAAATTAATTAAAAACATATCAGCACATTAATGTATTTAGCATGAGCCTCATGAGACATCATCTTCACTAATTTTTAGCATGCATTTTACTGCGTAATGAGCTTTCTTTTCTCATAGCTGTATTAGGCAGCATTTTTGCCCTTCCCCCAATGTTCCTGCATTGCAATCATTGTGCTTGCACTTATTATGTTACAAATGACCGAGGTAAGGCTGACATTCTCATTGCATGCAAAAAGAGCTAGTCTGCCAAGCTTTTTTTTTTTTTCCTAATGAAGCAGCTTTGTGAAATCTCCCCATGTGTTAAGACTAATGAAGATCCTCCAGCACAATTAAAATCACAGCCAGTGGCTGAAGAGGAAACAGAAAACAATGGCATCTTTCTACATATGCATATTTCTTTATGCTGAGATCAGCTTTATTTCGAAATAACGTTGATTTTTTAAATCCCTGTATGTAGCACTTAACGAGGTTAACAAGCTCTATGTATTCTTGGATTCTGCGAATATGATTTTTACTAGCTCGTACTGAAATCACTTGGATTTTCTTCATGGCGCTGTGGTAGAACTTTAAATCTATAGTGTTATGGTTTATAGGGAGCAGTCCTTCGGCTCTTGAAGTGTACTTTAACCCTGCCTGAGTTTGAGATCACTCTGCCAAAGAAAGAAAAAAGGATACCGTGTGAGTAGGGTGAAGGGTTGGTGTCGTGCAGCTCAGCTTTTACTTTTTTAAAAGCTGTATAGGTTGTTTCACGCAAGGTGAGAACATCGGTGTTTGAAAGATGTATTATTTTTTTAATTCTTGTGTCAATAGCTGGAGAATTTTAATACTGCCCCATTACTTTAATTCCCTCATCCTGGCGGCCTGTTTTACTTCAGTTTAATGTATCTGGTTCTGCTAGAGCATAAAAGTTGGACCTTGCTTCGGCTGGCAATTTCTGATTTGCGAGGCTTCCTTAAAATGTCTCCTCTTTCAGAACTAGGTTGTCTTTTTTGTTTGTTTGTTTTTAGTAAATGCCTATTGTTCGTATCACGGATTCTTTGTTGCTCTAATGGAAATGGTTTTTTTAACCTGAACTTAATCTGCGGCTTGAGGATTAATTTAGGTACTGAAAGCAGGCACCCGTGTTTCTCCCGCGGTCGTTAACAGCATCGTTAGAACGTGACCGGCCGCGGGTTCGTACCCCGGTGCCTTTGTTGGGGGAACGCGACCCGTCCCCAACTTTTCCCAACAGCAGCCGCCCGCCGGGGATGCTCAGGGAGGCCGCCGGGCC
>NW_009692900.1:0-15331 GCF_000703405.1 Apaloderma vittatum | reverse complement strand
AGAGAAAAAAATCAGTCATGCTGCCTCAGCTTTTACAGAGTTTTGATGCTACAACAGAAATTTCATCTCAGAGACCTAAGGAAATTTCTGAAGCTCCAGAATGTTATATTTATATCTGCAAAAGCAGTTCCTGGAGTCTTCTTCCAGTTTGCGTTGTTCTAAACTTCTTGTCTGGGCTTTTTAGCTACCATATCCTTTCTCAGTGCTTGATATAGCCAGGTGGAAACACACAAAATGTAATAACAGTTACCAGTAAAATAGGTTATAAAAAGATATTGTCCAGTGTAATGCATTTAATGCATTACTATCTGTGTTGCACCTGTGTGGATCCTCATAGAGACAGAACACTCTGCCAAAATTTAATGTGATCCGTTAGGTACCTTTTGTGGAACATATCACACCTCAGAAAATGTATCACCTCTCCAGGAGCACAAATATATCCACAAGTCCTGATAACCACTTTCATGTGGCCTAATCAAGATTATCATTACCACTTTGACTTTCTGCACAGATAAACATGCACATTAAAAAGAGAAACAAACTTTGTAGATTATTCTGTTTTGGTTTGTTTTGTATGTAAGGAGAACTAATTTGAATTTTTGATGGGAGAAGGAAGTAGTGTGGTAGCCATGTCATCCAGAGAAATAAGGAAACCACTGAGCCAAAAATATTCCAGTGGCTTTTTTAACACCTCCAGCAACGGTGACTCCACCACTTCCTTGGGCAGTCTGTTCCAATGCTTCACCATTCTTCCAGTAAAGATTTTTTCCTACTCTCCAATCTAAACCTCCTCTGGCACAACTTGAGCCCATTTCCTCTCGTCCTATTGCTAGTTAGTTAGGAGAAGAGACTGACCCCCCTTTCACACCTGGTCAGGCATCAGATGAAGTTAGTAGGAGCCATGTCCAAAATGAAGAAAAGGAGAGCTTTTCAAGTCAGAAATGGCAGAGCTGTGGAAGTCTTGCCATGGAATCTTCTGGGCTTTTATGTGCTGAGAGGGAGACATGACGAGTTCATGTAAAGGAACTCTATCCAGGTGTACTATGAACAGAGAAACTACACCTAGCTCAGGAAATCCCCAAACTGACATCTTTTTTTGAAGTTTGGAGAGAACAGGGGAAGTTTCTCCTGTGGTTGAAGGACACTGGAGGCCACTGTGAAGAAATGATCCCTGAGGCTGAAAACAGTTTGGTTGCACCCTGAGCAGTCATTTGTAAGTCTCTGTAGTCTTCTGTTAACCATGCTTTCTATTCACATGATCCGCTCCAAGGATCTTCAAGGGGCATTAGCAAAGCAGCATCCTCCTGATGTATATTAGAAATGTTCTAGTTCTGATTTTGCAACTGATTTGTGATTTTAGAAATTTTCTGGTTCATACTTTGGAACTGATTTGTTGACTGGTTTCAGGCAATTTCTCTGCCTTAAGTACTAGGCAGGGCAGGAGCTCCTAGGATCTAACAGAAGTTGGATGGGTCACATGTCTGTGCTACGGCTGTGTATGGTCCTGGCTGCAAAGTGGAAAGAGCATTTGGGATAGATGTGTGTGTGGTGTAACCACTGACATGTTACTACTATACTGATAAGATCCAATCATCCAATACAATAACGCAATTGTACAGTCAGATTTGGAGGCGTTGCTCCTTGAGTCAGGGCTATTACTCAGTGTAAATAACAGTGACAGACACAGCACCAGAGTGAGGTCCAAATCACTGGTGAAAAACGCTACTTATTACAGAAGGATTGTTGATTTGCTGGAATGGACCATGTGGATAGGTGGGAATCATAGCCTGTGCTGATTTAAAAGGTCTGCTCGAGAGTTGTTTGGTTTCCTGACGAAAAGTCTGAAAGTATCTTTAACACGAGGTGAAAAAATCTAGTGGCCCCGTGTCTTTGTTTTCATGTGTTGCTCTGAGTACACACACTCTGGTCTCTTTCCATAATTAGGAAATTGAGTAGTAATGTGATCAGAGAAAATAAAGAGTTTATAGAATCGTTGAATAAGAATCATAGAATCATTAAGGTTGAAGAAAACCTCTATGGTCATCAAGTCCAACCATTAAATCAACATTACGATGACTACTAAACAATGTTCTGATGTGCCATGTCTACCCCTTTTTTTTTAACGCCTTCGGGGATGGTGACCCCATCACTTCCCTAGGCAGCCTGTTGCTATACTTCACCAGTCTTCCAGTAAAGATTAGTAAAGGTATAAACTGCTTCAGAAATTAATAATGAAATTGAATTCATCTCAGATTGCCAAAGGTGATTTTGCTACTCACTGCCTGTAAAACAAGAAATTTATGTCTAAAATGCATCTCTATTAAGCAAACTGACACACAGGCTGCTTGTCACTCAATCCAGCTCAAAACTAAGGCTAGGACTTAAAAATGTATGGGCCTTGAGTTTCCTTGTGTATCATAGTACTAATAGACATCAGTTTATGCAACTGCCTAAAGAGAAATAAATGCATTTGGTATCTAAATACATTTGGTGTCTAAATATAACATTTCTGTATCAGATACTTGACTAGTCAGTGACAGTGTAAAGTACGGCTTCAAGTAAATTGAAGTCATACAAGATGACTGTACTAACCTGGATCCTGATGCTTTGATGTTGTCCTCCTTTCACACCAGAAGATGTAGACATTGATCACCTAAACACTTAATCAATTTACTGTTAAAAAAAAAAAAAAAAGTAGTCACAATTAAATTCATTAACATGCATAACAGAAAAGATGACAAAACTTTCAGACCATCCTGAAACCTCAAAACAAAAGGCAATAAAAGAAAGATATGTGTTAACGTGCTACTCCAGGCAGCATCAGCTTTCGACCTTTGCCTATCTACTCAGCTGCTCATCCTGTTTCATGTTTCCATGACCAAAGACATTTGACAATACATGTTATATCATACTTGTTACATGGCATCTTTGCTCAATCACGTTAGCAATGTGACTCTCCTCCCTCAGGCACCGACAGTTCAGCACATGAGCAGTCAAAACCAACAAAAAAAGTGTTGGTAACATTATGAAGTTGAGAAGATAATGTTTTAGAAAGGTAATGTAAAACAACAGCTGTGCTCTACAGATGCGGTCATGCTGTTTCATAGATGCACAGGGTAGTAATTGCTGCTGCAAACTGTCCTTTGTGGTCCAGACCCTTTCACACGCAGAAAGGCCATAACATCCTAACAAGACTTGCCAGTTCCCAAAGAGAAAATTCTCCCAGAAATTCTGCATGGTACATGCCAGAAACATATTTTTATTAATTAACTTCCCAGCTTTTTTCTCAATCAAAGTTAATATGGGTTCACCTAATGAAAAACATCAACATAACTGCTTAAGAAGAAAATTTATTAATTACTATTATTATTTTTCCATATAGATCTCTCCTGATGTTTATTTATAAATTGTTGGGGTTTTCCCAGTGGACAGAAGAATATAGACTTAGCCACCAGTTCTGGTAAAGGGGTTTTTTAAGACTGTGGGAGACTATTAGTTCTCCTTCTGGATTAGTGTTTCTTAAAATTATTTGAGGAGCATGCTTGGACCTTGTATAGTGTTAATGTAAGAATTCCCACATACAGCTAAATATAATTTTAGCTAGATTTTCCACCATTTTTATTATTCCATGTTTCCTCTTGTTCATTTTGTTTGTTTGCCTGAATATGCATTGTGGAAACATATACATATATAAAATTTTACAATTATTCTGATGTATTACAGAATGGATGAAAAATAAACCTAAATGAAAACACACAAACCTCAACTAAATACCTAACATTCCCCTGTAGCTTGACCTGACATGTTTCTCCTCAGTGACCTGTCTTCAGAGCTGAAGAAGGTATATTATTTGTATATCCACTGCATTTATATGAAGCCCATCTGTGAGAAGGAAACTCAGCTTCAGTTTTAAAAAATCATCAGATAGGAAAGCATTTTCTTCCTTGAGTGGTTGGTCAGCTGACAGCAAAAAACAGCATTGTGTCAAAACAGCAGTGATTATGAAACATGACCACATCATCATTTTACCTGACACTTTTCTAGGAAAAAATAACTAGCTTTAAGATTCTGATTAGTTTTGTGAATTTTCTACTTTTTTTATATATATATTGAGAAGATGCAGTGGTGACACAGGTTTTAATTCTCTTCTGGGAAACATCTGAAACAAAAAATGGTCTTTTTTTTCAGGTAAGAAATACATGAAATAAAAGTGTTGACAGATCAGTTCAGCCTGATTTAACTTAGAAACTTTCCAGAAGAAGCTCTGATTCTTGTGTGTAAGTGAAATAGCATGCAGTTTTAAAAGCCTTGATTAAATTTAAAAAGTAACTGAGACTAATTGTTTGCAACTCATGCCCCACTCCTTCATTGTTATGATGGAGTTTGAAGCATGGTCAGAATAAAAAAAAAAACAACATAGGAGGTGTCTCATCAGAGACACTATTTCAGACTTATTGTCCAGATTCCATCAATCCAATTAGATTATTTAAAGTGATAGCTCATAAACTGTTAATACATTGCTCTGTAATTGAAGAAAAATGCTTATCTCATTTCTCCAGCCGGCTGGCTCAATTTCTGCTCTTTACAGTCATTTGTTACAAAATTTTCATTTTTCCATTACTTTTTACTGTTAGTTCAGAAATAAAAGCCTATTAACAGAGGATTTATGATGACAAGATAACTACAGTGCAGGAGCAGAGAAGGTGTGAGTTTAATGACACCAAATAAAGTTTAATGAAATATTATGAAATGGAAATAACATAGAGTCTGAATAAATCTCACTGGTAACTATGCGTTATAACTGTAGGAGGAGAAAATTCATGAAAGAAAGAGGCTGTAAATATAAACAAAAACAATACACTGCACAGACAGCAGAAATCGCCAGTATGGTAGCAACCTTCCAACCTATATTCTTAAAAGTTTCCTTTAAAAAATCCTGAACTCCATATTTCTAGCCCAGTCTTTATTTTTTCTCTTCCGTCAACAGAAAGATACCTTCCACTACAGAAAAGGAAATAATAAAAAATCAGTACAACTAAGTTATACAGATTGCATATTCAAAACTATTTTTTCCAGTGGAAAAAAAAATGCAGACTTTTAAAATATGTTCTTAAAGAAATATCATTAACATAAAACTGCACTGGAAGGAGGGACTTCCAAGGCATATCTAAAGCAAATCACTTGGGATACAATAATTTACATCCTTAGGAGGAGAGAACATTGGGAAAGTTAAAGGCAAGTCAAAGAACAGTGTGCAATGTCATTAATTATTTTTTACTTCTAATTTGTTATTAGTTAATAACTTTAAGTTTAGTAGGTTTTTTCTTGATAGACCTCCAAAACAATATTTCTAGAAAAGATATACTGTTCTGTAACCTCTGTGACTTCTTTGTATGAAATTCTGCAAGATAAATTGTTTCAAGTCACCCAAAGACAAGGATGCAAGAAGTACAAGTCTATTACCAAATTTGTCCAGGAATATTATATCTTGGCTTTCAAGGTTGTTGCAGCTGCTGCCTCTATACTCGTGTCTCCTTCCTACCATCATAGCCTCATTTGTTAAGCTGTGTTACTGAAAACAGTTTTCTACTCTGCAGAGAAATTCCTTCTAAGATACATTTCCTTTCTGCATTAAAACTCAAGACATTGTGTAAGGTTTGCATTGGATACAGGGTTTGATTCATAGGTAATTGCATACAAGATCTGCTAACTATGAATGCATCAGATGATTAAAGTATTTGAAAATACTTCACCTAGAAAATTTACAGAAAATAGGATGTTCACTTAATAACCAGTTCAACTATTTATTATACATTTTTAATGAGGTACTGTGAAATCATGTTATTCTTACATATACGTCTCACATTGGAGGCAATAAAATTTGCTGTGGTTTTGGTAAAGCAGGATAATTTATACAAAGTCATGTAAGAGTCTTTCAATTAACTTGAGAAGGCTTGATATGAAAGACATTATCAAAAGGAAGAAGTTTAATTATAGATCAGTGCGCTCGTTTTTGTAAAAATGACTTGTTTCTTTGCATTTCCCATTCATTAGAGAAATTAGATGTCTATTTATAAGATACATAGCAATAATAAATATGACAACACTGATCTATTAGTTCTGTTTATTGAAGAAGTAATATCATCCTTGTTTAAGAAGTTTGAAAACACTGTGTACTATTGTTATATATATCAATATTTGTCAATAAGATGGAGTCAAGTATGTTTCTGAGCATCCTATTTTAGTAACAATCCTGTCATCTCTTGTATCAGAAAAGAAATTAAAGTATCATAGAAACATAGAATGGCCTAGGTTGGAAGGGACCTTAGAGATTATTTAGTCCAACCTCCCTGTCATGGGCAGGGACGCCTCTCAACTAGATCAGGCTACTCAAGGCTCCATCCAACTTGGCCTTGAACACCTCCAGGGAGGTGGCAGCCACAACATCTCAGGGCAATTTATTCCAAAGTCTTGCCGCCCTCGTACTGAAGAATTTCTTCCTAAAATCCAATCTAAATCTATTGTCCTTCAATTTAAACCCATTTCCCCTTGTCCTATCAGTGGACACTCTTGTAAATACAAAAGTCCCTCCCTAGCCTTCCTGTAGTCTCCCTTCAGATATTGGAAGGCAGCTATTAGGTCCCCCAAAGTCTTCTCTTTTCCAGACTGAAAAATCCCAGCTCCCACAGCCTGTCCTCATAGCAGAGCTGCTCCAGCCCTCTGGATCATCCTTGTGGCCTCCTCTGAACACGCTCCAACAGATGCACGTCCCTCTTTTGGTGGGGACACCAAAACTGGACACAGTATTTGAGGTGGGGTCTCACAAGAGCAGAGTAAAGGTGGAGAATCACCTCTCTTGCCCTGCTGGCCACACTTCTCTTGATCCATCCCAGGATGTGGTTGCCCTTCTGGGCTGCATGAGCGCCCTGCCGGCTCATGTTGAGCTTCTCATCTATCAACACCCCTAAATCCTTCTCTTCAGGGCTACTCTCAATCCACTCTGTGCCCAGTTTGTGTTTGTGCCTGGGATTAGCCCGGCCCAGGTGCAGGACCTTGCACTTTGACTTGTTGAAGCTCCTGCAGTTTGCACTGGCCCATTTCTCAAGCCTGTCAAGGTCCCTCTGGATGGCATCCTCTCTCTCAAGTGAGTCCACCACTCCACACAATTTGGTGTCTACCATTTTGAAAAATCTGCCAAACGTAACAAACCTCAGAAGTTGGGAAGAATTATATTTAATTTTCATCAACGTCTTTTGCAGGTAACATTAGAATTTTTGAAACACAGTGAAAGATTCATACATGTCTTACATGAGGAGAACTCTGGCTTCCCTTTCCCATTCCACTTCTTCTAGTGCTTATTAATTTTCTCTTCTGACAATGCCTCCCTCCTAGAATCCCATTACTCTCTTTTCCACTTTAAAAATTATTCTTTATTTGTTTAATTTTGGCTTCACAGTTGAAGAAAGTCTCCTACAACAGAAAAAAACTGCACTGGGATAAAACCAGGACCAGGGGTTTTTTTTACCATAATCCCTTGAAGCCACATATCATGGGAAAAAAAAAAGTAATAAATCCAATATATTGGAAATGTTTCAGCACATGGTAAGGTCTTTGAAACATCAATATTCAAGTTCATAAATATGATGCTATCAATAACACGTCTTTCATGGTCCTGGAAGCTTTGGACAAAACTATGCATCAAAAGGTGTTCTGGAAGAAGGATAAAATAAAAAATAAAAGAAAAAATAGTGAGAATCACTACAACGATTAAACAAAACATTTTGCATAAATAGAAAATAAATACTTCTCTTTACACCATAGAGAATCAAACTATGAATCTCCACACGAGCAGATAGCATGGGTGCCAAAACTAGATATGTTCAAAAAGAAAGCCTAAGACTTTGCAGAAGAAAATGTCTTCTGGAGTTATGAGGCCCAAAGGTATCCCCCAATTTCATAAGTGGTTTACTAAAAAATGCTAGATATCAAAGGAATGATCAAGTATAACGTGCAAATCCTTCCCTTTAAGAATTACTCACACCATAAAATGTTTTCTGTACTATATTTTTGTATTGCCAGTGTGTTTATAGTGAGAAACTCTCAATTTTTTCTTTTTCAAATTAGATGGGAGCTGGTTTAAGTGTTTTCTGATCAATGGTTTTGCTTGGTAGAATGATGTTTTAATTACCAATTCAGTGCATTTTTTTCTGCCACTAAGCCTCCTATTTTTCACATCTAAATCAGTGAAAAAATTGTATTTGTCTCTTATGACAGCCCACTCTTCAACAAGAGATATTTTTTGAAAGTTTCTTCCTCAACAGCATTTATTCAAGTATCAGGCTAATTATAATAGAATCACAGAATATTTTTAGGTTGGAAAGGATGTTTAAAGCTCATCCAGTTCAACTCCCCTGCAGTGAGCAGGGACATCTCCAACCACATCATGTTGCTTAGAGCTCCATCCAGTCTGACCTTTAATGTCTGCAGAGAGGAGGTGTCCACCACCTTTCTGGGCAGCTGTGAGGAGAGCGCCCATTTTCAGAAAAATAAATCCACTTGTGCAATTAAATTGGATTTATTTAATAAATGAAACCTCCTCCAAATTTAAAGGTTCAGGTATCAGTTGAGAAAAACGTTACTACACTACACCCACCCTTAACGAAGAATAATGATCTGGATCATAAAATACACTCATAAAAGATGAGGAATCTCAACTCGAGAACTATCCTCGGCCAGCATCCCGAACCAAGGGGGAGATTGAGCCCCGACTGCAGATCCTGCTGCTTCCACGAGGCCATTCCAACACAGCCGCCAGCAGAACCCTGTTATAAAGCCCAGCTGAGTACAAACTGTGGTCAATCAAAGCAATCTCGGCTTCTCATTGTTTGCCAGTTAACTTTCTGGGTGTGCCCCTAGCCTGGCGAGCTAGTTCCGAACTAGCCAGATTTTCCTCTCAGCAGATTCTCTGAAATCTGCCTGGCAACCGCTGTGCTGGGGAAAATGCTCCTGCCACAGCAGCCTGTTTCAGTGCTTCACCAAACCTTAGACCAAAAGACGTCTTTGTCATATTTAGCTCAAATCTACCTTTTTATTCAGTTTAAAATCATTACCGCTTGTCCTATTGCAACAGGTCTTGCTAAAAAAGATTTTCCCTATCTTTCGCAAGGGCCCCCTTTAAGTATTGAAACTATTGAAAGGCCACAGTGAGGCTTCCCCGACCCTTCTCTTCCCCAGGCTGAACAACCCCAGATCCCAGCTTTTCTTAATAAGGGAGCTGTTCCAGTCTTCTGATCATTTTTATGGCCTTCCTCTGGACCTGGTGTAACAGATCCATGTCTTTCTTGTGCGGGTGGCTCCACAGCTGGACACGGCACTCCAGCTGAGGTCTCAGCAGAGAAGAGTAGAGGGAAAGAATCACCTCTCTCATCCTGCTGGCCACGCTTCTTCTGATGCAGCCCAGGATGTGATTGGCCTTCTGGGCTGCGAGTGCACATTGCTGGGTCATTGCTGGGTCATACTCAGCTTTTCATTACCAACAGCCTCAAGTCCTTCTCTGTGGGAGTGCTCTCAGTCACACCATCCTCCAACGTGTGTTGATAATGAGGATTGCACTCACTCAGGTGCAGGACATTGCATTTGGCTTTCATGAATCTCACAAAGCTCACATGAGCCCACTTCTCCTGCATGTCCCTCTGGATGATATATCCTGTCCCTTGGGCGTATTGGCTGCATCACTCTGCTTGATGTCATCTGCAAAATTGCTGAGGGGGCACTGGATTCCACTCTCTATGACATTGATGAAGATATTAAACAACATTGGTCCTGATAGGGACCCTGAAGAACACTACTTTAAAATCTTATTATTTATCAGTCATGAAATCTTCTATCAATCATGAAATCTTCATCTGAGTCTCGGTTTCCCATTAAAAGGTCCACTCATGGAATGTGGAAATGCAGACATATAATTCACAGAGAGGACTCATTTCAAATAGCTTTTAATTTACACAAACCCTTGAGTATCAGCCAATATGCTCTTGAGCAGGCAGATGGGAAACAGTCCTTTTTGGCCATCAAGTCCTACTCATCTTGTAGTACTGTAAGAGCTTCTCCTTAAGCTGAAGAACTCATTGTCATGAAAAAACTAAATTTAAAAATAAGTAAATTACCATAAATTTTCCATTGTTATAAAATTAGGTTGAGTTGGGGTTTGTATTATATCTTAGTGCTAAAATGTATGTAAAAAATTACAATGTATGTGAATGATCATTCCTATTCCTGTTAGTACTAGTTGAGAAATGGGGAGCTAGGAAATTTGGTTCCTGTTTCATCCAGTAGATTCTTAACCTCAGCCAAAATCCTTAATTACAGTGCATTTACAGAGCTAGATTGAGGTAAGAAGATGAAGCAGGGAACTGGGCCTTATTCTGATGCATACAAATATAATGGAGAAAAAATTTCTTTCTCTGGTTATCTCTTTGCCCAGTTGTGAATAGCCATCAGACCTTGGAGGAGAAGGGAAGGAGAGGCTTATTTTTAGACACAGGCTCAGATACTGCTTTTAATTAATTAAGGGTGCCCTTTCACGGTTAGTATAAAGAAGAAAGTAAAAAGAAAAAAGGAAGTATGAAAGAGTGACATAGTTCTTTACAAAACTGCATGTGTAGATTCTAATTGCAGTCTGGACCTTAAAAAATGGTACCTGCATTTTATTTGGCTTTTTCTGGCTAGTACAATTAAAAGTGAATCTTACCATCCTCAAAAGTTCTATTATGATGATTAAAGCACCTTGAATTAAATGAATCTTTGATCAATTTTGAATTGACTTGTTCATAACATTTTGAAACTTGTTAAAAATGAAGGGCAGAATATAGAAGGAAGATTGTAGAGCGTTATGTATAGAGTTTTCCCCATTACACTTCTCAGGAACATTTTTTTCTATTAAACAAATTTGGGATGAAAAATGTCAACGCACTGATATTCATAAATGCTATACAGCTTACCCATACAAAGTTCATAGTATGTATTCCACATTACTTAGTTCAGCAGTTCACAACCTCCTCCCAGCTTTCACATTTTCACTTGTTTTTTTTCTGCAGCTGTAAGAGTGCAAACTACTTAAACTAATATCCCAATTCTTTTATATGCAATAGAAGCCACGAATTTAGGCACTACTTACGCTGCACAGGAAACACAAGAATACTTCCTTATCAGTTCACAGTAAGCAAAGGAAAGGGCCTGACTGAAGTGCCTTCCAGCATCCTGAGACCAAATGTTTACACACATTTGCAATGATGGGATACAATCAAGTGGAAAGAGATGGTTCCAGAGCCAACATGAGTGTTGGCTTTCAGAAAGGCTTTGGGAATCAATAAAAAAAGGGTTTGGGGACTTTCTGACTGATTCATCTATACTTATATGAGGTAAAGCTAGGAAAGCACAGCCCACTGTCACCCAGATACAAGAATCTTGATTGCTTTGCTTCCCATGGCCCTCTGGGCTGAGCAACCCCAAAATCACACAACCTCACAGATCTTTGGAGTTTTGAGCCGAGATAGTTAACGAACAGCACAAGGTGATACTACAGAAGACTCAGTTACCACCTGAGGCATCACAATCCCTTCACAGTTACAGATGAGTTTACAGAAAGAACATAGGTTTGGAACAGTCCTCATGTTTGTAGGACAAGTAGTGTGTTTTTGCTGCTAGTCAAATATTTCCCTTTGACTTATAGCATCAAAATTTGATCAGAAACATTTACAAAAAGGCTTGAGATATTTCTACTGTCATAAACCACCAGCTGTTCATTCAGTATAACCTCTGTATGCCAGAAGTTCTAGTAACATGAATTTCAGCTGTTACCGTTAAAATTATCCTATGTGAGATTATATCATCATCCACATATAAAGAAACGACTTGCAATAATCACATTCTTTCTGTGAGCCATGGAGTTGTCATTTGCAGCTTTCTAATACATCCTTTGGTCTCCATGACAAAATTTTATTTTTCCATCTTGTTAATGGTCTCCTCCAAAATTTATTTCTGAGCCTTCCTACTCTCCCTGCACGATGTTGAACCAGAACATCTCCAGCAAATCAATCCACAACTTTACAGAATTTCAAAGCACCAACCCACCTTTTGCAGCAGTCTTCACTTCATGGTGTCTCGGTGTGGTTTTTTTTTTAACACAGAGGTCACTTACGAACCTAGTCTTTCTAAGATGTCTTTAGGAGTCCCCTCCACTAGAAGAGCAAAGAATCCAGTGTGTCACCAGGTACAAAGTAGTTATATGAGAAAAGGACAGCATGTGTATTGTGTTCTTATCTCACAGGAACCTCTGTTATTTCTGCATTTCTCAGACTCGAATTTTTAACTGTTGCCTTTTACCTTGTAAGCATACATCTGCTGTGTGGAAAATGTTCCTTGTCATTTATAAACACATACTCTCTCCTGAATCACAAAGAAACAGACAAAAACATTAGCTGTCCTTCTACTACACATTTACTGCAAACACATTATTCATATCATAGAATCACAGAATGTGTTGGGCTGGAAGGGACCTTTCAAGTTCATCTAACCCAACTCCCCTGCAGTGAGCAGGGACATCTCTAACTAGATCGGGTTGCTCAGAGACCCATCCAGCCTGACCTTGAATGCATCCAGGGATGGAGCCTCCACCACCTCTCTGGGCAACCAGTGCCAGTGTTTGACCACCCTCACAGTAAAGAACTTCTTCCTAATGCCTAATCTAAATCTACTCCGCTTTAGTTTAAAACCATTGTCCCTCGTCCTGTCACTACACACTCTTGTGAACAGTCCTTCCCTATCTCTCTTGTAGGGCCCCTTCAGGAACTGGAAGGCTGCTAAAAGGTCTCACCAGAGCCTTTTCTTCTCCAGGCTTCCTTTCGACCTCCTGACCACACTTCTTTAGATGCAGCCTACGATGCGATTGGCCTTCTGAGCTGCAAGTGCACATCGGTGGCATATGTCCAGTATTTCATCCTCCCACACCCTTCCAAGCCCGTCTCTGCAGGGCTGCCCTGCAGCACCTCATCCCCCAACCTGTATGGATAATAAGGATTGCCCCCACTCAGGCGTAGGACCGTACACTTGGCCTTTTTGAACCTCATAAGTTTCACATGGGCCCATTTCTCCAGCTTGCTCAGGCCCCTCTGGAGGACATCCCATGCCTCTGGCATATTGGCTGCACTATTCAGCTTGGTATCATCTGCAAACTTGCTGAGAGTGTCCTCAATCACACTCTCTATGCCTTTGATGAAGATATTGAGGAGGACTGGTTCCAGCATGGACCCCTAAGGCACACAACTTGTCACCTCTCTCCAGCTGAGCCATTGACCACAGCCCTCTGGGTGAGACCATCCAAACGTTTTCTTGTCCACTGAACAGTCCACCAATCAAATTCATGTTTCTCCAATTTATAGAGAAGGATGATGTTGGAGATTGTGTCAAAGGCCTTGCAGAAGTCCAGATGGATCACAAGCATTGCTCTTGCCCTGTCCACTGGTGCAGTCACTCCATGATAGAAAGCCACAGAGTTGGTCAGACAGGACTTACCCTTGGTGAAGCTATGCTGGCTGTCTAGAATCACCTCCTTATCCTCCATGTACCTTAGCAAAGCCTCTACAAGGGTCTGTTCCATGATCTTCCCAAGCACAGAGCTGAGGCTGACAGGTCAGTAGTTCCCAGGGTCTTCCTTTCTACCTTTTTTAAAAATGAGCATGTTTCCCTTCCAGTCACCAGGCACTTCAGCTGACTGCCATGACTTTTCAGATATCAAGGAGAGTGGCTCGGCAACTACATCAGCCAGTTCCCTCAGGACTCTGGGGTGCATCTCATCAGGTCCTATAGACCTATGTATGTTCAAGTTCTTCAGGTGGTCACAAATCTGATCTTCACTTACAGTGGGAGAGACTTTGTTCGCTTGGTCCCCGTCTTGTGGTCCTTCAACCTGGGAGCTCTGAGAACAGAGTTAAAAAATGTTCTTGAGAATCTCAGCCTTATCCTCATGTGTTGTTACTCGCTTGCTGTCCACGCTCATCATGAGGGGTACACTTTCTTTAACCTTCCTTTTCTGGTTGACATACCTGTAGAAGCCCTTCTTATTATTCTTCACAGTCCTTGCCAGATTTAGCTCCAGCCGTGCCTTGACCTTCCTGACCTCATCCCTACACATCCAGGCAGCATTTCTATACTCTTCCCAGGACACCTCTCCCTGCTTCCACTGCCTGTGCAGTTCCTTCTTGCCCTTTAGTTTGTTAAGAAGGTCTTGACTCAGCCATGCCGGTCTCTTCCCTTCCTTACCTGATTTCTTACACATGGGAATGAAGAGCTCTTGCATTTTATGGGAAGCATTTCTAAAGATCTGCCAGATCTGTTCTGCTCCCTTGTCCCTGAAGACTGTTTCCCAGGGGGTCCTACTCAAGTATAATAACTCTCATTCAAAGTGCTGATAAAGCATAATGACAATGAATTTTCTTTCCACAGCTCTACATTTACTTCCTATTGCATCAAAACATACGTTTGGCAACAAAACACATTTCAGAACAAAATATAAAAAATTCCATACTTAAAGGACTGAACTTTTCAAATATAGAAAACACATAAGAATCAGAATCTGAGGAACCATGGGCTTCTTTGAAAATATTATTCTTTAACATCTGGAGCCCTTGCACTTCTAGAAAGGTAGGGGAGATAAGAAGTACTACAACTCAGATGCAGGGCTTAGTGACATCCACAGAAGTTAAATCCGGTTGGTAGGAAGGAATGCTCCATGATACTCAAATTAAGCTTCTGACATCATTTTCTGGGCAGATAATTCTCTTCAGATCCTGTTTTAAAAATATTGCTTAACATTTCAACAGGAAACATTTCATCCCTACATTATGCAATAGGGATTTGATTTTGATATGACTATTTTCAAGCTCATTCCCTATGTGAGAAAGAATTTTTCCTTAAGGTGCACTAGTAAAGTATGTTAAAATACTGGGGTTTTTCATTATATATGAACCTCCATGGACTATAGTAGACAGAGTGAAGAATAACTGCATTCCATTTTTAGGAACTCTTCTTTCCAAAATATGTCCTACTTATGTGTATTCTGGTAGGAAATAACACGTCCCAAAGGTAAGCTTTCAGGTCATTCAAAGATCAGAAATTTCATACAACTTCCTTAATTTCGTATTTTTTGTATAGCTGCTACAAGGCCAATACGTCCACTTATTATTTGTGTTGCAGCAGCATTTTGACAACCCAGAAATTTTCACTAAAAAGCTAGGATTCTTTAGGGACTGAGAGGTCATAGCCTGATTCAGCA
>NW_009692899.1:0-15515 GCF_000703405.1 Apaloderma vittatum | reverse complement strand
ACGGGGTAGGTCCCCTAACAGCGCCCGCTGTCTGTTGCAGGCCCCCTCAGAACAGACTGTTAGCCCTCACAGGCCCTGGTGGAGGTAGAGGGCGTGGGAGCTTATTGCTGAGGTAAGGAGCTGCGGAGCGGGCGGTGGGTTTTCTTCCCCCCTTCACCCCGGCGGGCGTTTGCTGCCCTTGTCCTGTGATGTTTTAGGTTTCTCCTCTGACCCCGTTGCTCACTGTCCGGCTGTTTCAATGAGCAGGCACCAGAGCTGGCCTACAGGGCATTTAGGGTTTTATGTCAGAGCCTGAAACTTAAAGTACCTTCTCCCTCCGGGTTATAATAGGTTTAAAGTGGTGCTTTTCTCTAAGCCTTTCAGCCATTAGCCTGGAAGAAAGGTGGAACATCAGCATTAAGGGTGGTGTTATGATATGGTACCTGGCACCTTGTCTCTTGGAAATTGACCAAAATGGATCTCTCGCTATTTAAGAAACGGGTACTTTTTTTTTCTAGGAAGAATGGAAACAGTTGAAATTGGTAGGAATTTTAAAACGTGTAGGTAAAACTAATTAGTGTTTTATTGTGGGTTTTTGGTTTGGGGTGGTTTTTTGTCTCCTTCCTCCTGCCTCAAGTCGAATTAAAAGGCCGGTTTTTGTTCAGTAGCTCTTTCTTAATAGAGTATATAGCAGATTAATTTTTTTTTGTTGTTGAATTTCAGTATTAAATTGCTAGTTAAGACATCTTGAAAATTTGCAAAAATAAACGTTTGAACATAATGAGGCTCCTTAGTTGAGTGTAGTTACTCAGTTGAATAAGTGCATAAATTCAAGTTTCAATTAGTTGGTCCACAAGCAGTAAGTTTAAACACTTAGTTTACCCTAACCTGTTCTGAGATCACAAGTGTTTTCCTTTTAGGCGTGGATTCTCGGATAGTGGAGGAGGACCCCCAGCCAAACAGAGGGATCTTGAAGGGGCAACCAGTAGGTGGGTCTAAGAACTGGTGCAGAGAACTTGCTTTTATCAGAATGAGAATTTATAACAATAAATTTAAAATAATTAGATTCAATAACTGTCAATAACCGATGATTTTCACTGCCTTCTTCAGAGATTACATATTCAGGGCTTGTTGGAAATGTATAGCAGTTGATTGTGGTGAAACTTATTTTTTCCTTCCATACCTTATAGAAATATAAAGATTATAGCAATAATGTAAAGTTACAGCCATGCAAAGATTGTTGAAATTTTGTGTTTCCCATCATGTACAGTCTTGTTATATCCTGTTTAACAGCTCACATTTGTTTTATAGTAGGCAACAACTATAACAGAGATCTCAATAAATACAGTCAGTAACTTGCATGCATGCAGTGTGGCAATGGACTCGCATTTTGAGGTTTCATATCTGGATACGGATTCATCCTGTGCCTGAATATAGTGAGCTTCATTCTGTTGGGCACTTACACACAATGGTAGTTCTTGCCTAAAGCAAAACTTGCTTTTGGATTTTTGAGTTAACCCAAAATGAATACCGTGAAACTCCTTAACCAGTAGTCAAGTACTGTGCCACAAAGCCGAGACCGAAAGCTGCAAATAACTTTTATTTAACACGCTGCCTGGTAGTTCTTTGGTAAAGCCTCAGTTCATCTCAGTTCTCAGGTCCTAAGTGCTCTACCCCTCCTTCCCCGTTTTGTAGATATTTGGATTTCTCGTTTCTAAAATCATACCCACCTTTATGTCTTTATGCATTTAAATCTGTCTCATGGTCCTCTTATACCATTTTAAAGATTCTGGAAAAAGAGAAGTGCAAACATTGAAAACAAGAAATAAATTTCAAAGGTATTTTTAAAAGTCACATATGGTGGTAATGTGGGCTCTGCTGTTTTACTTTACTGTGCAAGTTGTATTAAAACATAAACTGTTTTCTCTCACTGACTTTTACTAACAGTAGATTCTGTCTGTAAAAATACTACTTACTGGTCATTAGAATGGGGGAAGATTTTTACTGGAAGTGTTGGTTCTTCCGACTAGATATGCTGACCTGTATTTTTCTTAACTTAGAGCAGGTGCTGTCCTAAGTATATGTTCTCTAGTGACCTAAGTATATATTCTCTAATGCTTTTTCTTCCTCAGGCTGGGTGGAGAACGTCGGACAAGAAGAGAATCACGCCAAGAAAGCGACGCAGAGGATGATGATATTAAAAAGGTAATACATGGTAAATGGAGCTGTGTAGGAAGAAACTTACTTATCTGGAACATGAACGAAGTAGCTTGTTTTTCTTTGTTGTAGCCAGCGTTGCCATCTTCTGTTGTTGCTACCTCCAAAGAACGAACACGTCGAGACCTTATACAAGATCAAAATATGGATGAGAAAGGAAAACAAAGGTATGCAGAAATCTCTCATAAGCGCTAACATGTTACTTCTCAGTAGTGGATCTAGAATTTAAAAGTTTTCTATAATATAGATGCTATTATGTATGAAAAGTGATGTTGGTGAGGTACCATAATTGGTATAAAAGTGGTTTTAAAAATAGTCCCTCAAAATACTTCGGAGCAGTAACAACAGGTCGTTTGCTTCACTTGTGACAGGGTTCTACTTCTCAGGCCACCTACAGGAATAGGTTTGCTAGTGCTGTTCTAACTGGTCCTGTTTGAGTAAGACACAAATATGTAGAGCTTTTTTGGTTACCTAACTTTTTGTCCTGTTGCAGCTATCTTGATAGAGCATTTATTTTGTTGGCTGAAGGAGCTTTTGTGGGTGGGGGTTTTTTTTATTTGTTTCTTGCTTTTTTTTTTTTCCAAACACAGTATTCCATGGTGATGCTTTTCTTTTATTACTGTGTGTATGGTCTGACCTTCCTTTTACCTGCTTCTTTTTAGATTCCTCCTCTCTGTATCTCATTTTTTTCTGTATTTTGTGTCAGGGGATCTCAGGAATTTTTTGCTGAGATGGAGTTCTGTTGGAAGGAGGCATTGGAAAAGCAAATTTGCAACCATGTCCAACCTCTTGGACTCCATCCACTTCATTCTGCAGCTCACCTGGTGCAATAATAACCCATACCTCAAACAAACAGAGTAATGGGAACTGGAATAAGGAACGATAGAGATGCTGCTCTGATAAGGACCACAGATCAGTTAGCACAGAAAAGACACTTCACTTGCTGCTTTTACAGTTACAACACCACTAACAGATTGCTGTTGCTTCCATCACCAGTTTCTAATTGCTTTTCTTACAGAAATACTTTCAAAATTCTTAGCAGACTTCCTAGGGCTTCCAGCACTAAAAGTTTGTCTCCTCAGAATTGTAGCTTTACAGTTCTGCGCTTTCTGTGCTCTTCTGGGCAGATGAGAAAAATCAGCAATCATCTCTGTGTGACTTGTGGTGGAAAAAAGCTTTTTAAGAGGATATCCTCTGGGATGTCTTTCATATATGAATACACTTTGACTAATCTCTAGCTCTCAATTCTTTCTTTGTTCCTATTGCTACATTTTAATATACAGGTACGTTTACCTTTCCGTGTCAGGTCTGAGCCACTGTGGTAGAGGGATGCTCAACTGAAGGGAGTAGCATTTCCTTTCTCTCTTAATTGTGTAACAGTTCAAGGTGAATAAAAGTCTGCCTCTTGCCGTAAAGGCTTAATTTGGGATTAAATGGAAAGAAGGAGAAGGTGAAATTCAGGAAATCAGTTCTTGAAGGGAATTCTTTGAAGAATTTTACTTACGTTTTCTCAAAACAATACTTAGTTGCATGAGAGCAATTCCCTATTCTTCCCACAGTAGAGTGTCTCTTTGTAGAAGATAGCATTAGGCAAGCTGTGACAGATAAGCTTTCACTCCCCTGCAGCTCCATTTCTCCCTAATCCTCTGAGCAGGGAAGGAGGTGTACATTTTTCAGAAAGCCCAATGACCTTCCAGTTCATTGCTTTACTTAGAGCTGACGCTGTATTTACTCAACCTTTTCTTCAGTACTTTCTGCTTTTGGATTATTATTTATTTTTTATGTTTGTTCAGTGTCATTATTTCCAGATGTAAACTATGCAGGCTTCCAACTCTCCCGCTGCTAACTGTGCTGTTATGGATAAGAGCTCTGTCTTACTCTTAAGCAAAATATGATATATCACTGTAAATTATATCCCTGAGTGTTGGCACGGTCAGTATGTGTTCTATTGCTAATGGCCTTGAGTAATATTAAACCTTTAAAAATAGATGTCTTTGAAGTGGAAAATTTTGCTGATTGTTTATGTAAATAAAAATCCTAGTACTTGAACTGATTCTCAAACTCGTTTTTTGTTTCAGGAATCGACGTATATTTGGCTTGTTGATGGGCACTCTTCAAAAATTTAAACAGGAGTCCACAGTTGCTACTGAGAGGGTACTTATTTTTAGTTATATCAGATTGTAAATAATGAAGACAAGTTCTGTGGTTAAGCTGGTTAAATAGGAATGAAAATCCCCCATAGTGTAGGTTGCAGGTGCAACAAATTAGCCAGAGCATATGCAGGTTTTTCCTTGATTTAATTCAGTAGAATAGGGGTGAGAAATGGGAAAGACTCATAACATTTACAGCACTATTTCTGACATTGCAGAAGTGAAAAGGCAATGTGTTTTTGACAAATTGCTGTGCATTTTTAAAAGTCTTAAAACACAGAATAGATGGTGTGGATTTTTTCTTGTTTGTGGTATTTGAGGTTCATTTCAAAGTAAATGGAATTTAATCAGGTAACTATTTAATAAGTCATAGGCTTCTTCTGTAAATAGTGGTGGTTAAGTATTGCTGAAGCAGTGCCCACCCTGATGTGTTCCAGATGTTTAAATTATGACCAAGTATACAGAAAAGTATGGTTGTATTATGCTGTCTGACTCCAGATGGCTTCCTTTTCCCAGTATAGATAACAAGAATTCCTGTTTTTAATAAATGGATGCGTGATTGTACTCAAGTGGTAACTTCAAAAAGCTTGTATATAAGATGGTGGAGGCTATGGTATTTGTTTACTGTTGCTCTAAATGGGTTATTAAATTAATAACCTTTAGATTAAAAAACTGTGTTTGAACATTATACTTCCAGCAGTCCAGTGGAAGCAGATACAGATTCTTACACTTAAAACTTTTTCTGTGTAGTGTTAGCAGAGCTGGTTTGCAGTGTTGGTATTGATTACTTCCAGATTCAGTATTTGGATATCTTGCTGTTTTATTTAACTTGTCATATAGCACATGAGAAAGGACCAAAGTTCTCTGTTACTTGCTTTCCCTTAGAAAAAGAAACTATTGATGGTCTAGAAAAAGGGAGTAGGGAGCCCTTGTCTGATTTATAGTAGTATGTGTTTGCATAAAGAGACTTGGAGGAGTTGCTGTTCTTTGCAACATTTCTCTGAGAATTTGTATTGGCATTGTTTTCTTAATACACAGAAATTTACTATAAACCAAAGCAGAGGCCTGAGAAATTTTATGACACAGCTGTTGTGTTGTCCAGGCACTAAACTGTTGGGGTTTTTTCTATTTTATTTTTTTTTTATCAGACAAAAGTCTGAGCTTTACTGACTGAGTTTTACAGTCTGAGCCTGTGGCTATCTAGGACATAGAAACAGGGCATTCATGGATTAATGTATCTACTTAGCAATAAATATAATGGAACTATTCACAATGTAATTTTTGTTGGTCACAGACACCAATGTGTAGTCCTTTTGTTTATGGGGGAGTTGACTTTTTTCCCTCTGCAAGTGGACTACCTCAAATCTGTTTCTTTTTCTCTGCCACTGAGGGAAAAAACATGTTGAAGCTTGTATTGAAGATTCAAATCCAAATTGAATGATTAGACAGAAATCCACGGGGGCACATAATTTTATAGGTGACCCACAAAAAATTAGGTGCCAGCAAGCAGTGACACTTTTTTTTCCATTACGTGTAATGCAGGAGATACTTCTTAATGCATTTTTAGGAATGCCTTTAATGCCGTAAGTAATGCAAAGTTCTGATTGGACCAAACTACAACACTTTCTTGTTTTAGAAAAAAATATCTAAATATGTTTTTGTTTATCTTAGCAAAAAAGGCGACAAGAAATCGAACAAAAACTTGAAGTACAGGCAGAGGAAGAAAGAAAGCAAGTTGAAAACGAAAGGCGAGAACTATTTGAAGAAAGACGTGCTAAACAGACGGAGCTGCGGTTACTGGAGCAAAAGGTTGAGCTTGCTCAGTTGGTGAGTTTTAGTTTTGTTCTTGATCTTTCTTGTGTTTAAGCAATTCTTGTGTATCTTAGGGTTATTTTCTTCCATTTCTCAGCAAGAAGAATGGAATGAACATAATGCTAAAATAATTAAATACATAAGAACGAAGACAAAACCCCATTTATTCTACATACCTGGCAGAATGTGTCCTGCTACACAGAAGTTGATGGAAGAATCACAGAAAAAGATGAATGGTAAGTGGTCTTTGTGATACAAAGCCCCTTGTTCTTGCCTCCCTTTGATGTTTGCTGTACAAGTTTCTCTTAAGTCTCTCAGCTTAAATACACAAATTTCATGGTTGGGACAAGCTGTATATTCTTGTGTGGGTGTTCATCATCAGTGAAGGTTACTCTTCCAGTGACTTGCTTTTATGCTGGATGTGCTTTGATTCTCTTACAAGAAGTCAAAAGATGTATGTGTAATCTCAGAGGTATGTGTTTAAAACATAGTGCTTTATATTAGTTTTAGTACCCAGTCGTATGCTGGTGTGGCAACTTGGTTTTTGAAGAGGTAGATCCTATGAATTGAAGACCCAAGGAAATGCAGGTTTTTACAAAAGATTTGGGAGGTGTTTTCTTGAGCACAGCACTGGAACTTTTATGATTTTTTGGTTTTACTTTAATGTGTCTTCATTTCTGTTTCACAGGATGACTATTTTTCTTTTGGAAAAAAACATTTTTAAATACTGCGGTTGATGGTAGTCCTGTTGTTCTTTATTTATTAAACTGAAAACGCATTGTGTTTTGCTTTTTTTCATTGTGTGGGGTTGGGGGATAAGATAGGCTAGCTCACCCATCTGAATAGCTTATGTTATTTAAGCTTTCTTAATACTTAACCAGCTTTTTGCTGATTCTTACTGTCTTTTGTTTACCTTAGGAGGTATAACCTTGTTAATATATAAATACCAGGAATTTAAGGTACTATTTTGATATACTGTTGGTTGGATTGACTTTCATCAAGTAAAAAACTTTTGTTAGCTTAGGTGCAGGGCTTTACTGTTGTGAAACTCAGCTGAGCTGACTATCTCCTTTGCTTTGATTTCTCAAGGTAATGCATAATGTTTTTCATTATGCATGAATGGCTTGCTACTTCAGAATGAACAAGGATGCAGTATTTATAAGTTAAAACAGTTTGGTAACTTATTAGCTCATAGCTAAGGGGAAAAGAGACTTCAGTGTCTAGATTATCTCCAACTATTATTTATGCATTTGTTCCCCAGCACTCTTTGAAAGCAGGCGAAAGGAATTTGCAGAGCAGATTAACAAAATGGAGGCCAGGCCTAGAAGACAATCTGTGAAGGAAAAAGAACAGCAGGAGGTGCAGAATGAAGAAAAGAAGGAAGAACAGAACAAGGAGCAGGAAGAGGGTAAGGTGGCTCAGCAGGTGGAAGAGTTGGAGACAGGTAATCAGCACAATGATGTAGAAATGGAGGAGGTAGGGGAGGAAAAGGGAAAAATAGGTTCAGGGCATAGTGATGCAGAGAAAGAACAGGAAGAGGATGAACAGAAACATGAAACGGAGATTAAAGTAGAAGAGACTTCCGAGGTGAGGGAGAATGACAAGCAACAGGATGGTCAGCATGAAGAGGTCACAGTTGTAAAAGAGGAAAGTGAAAACATTCAGCCTGTGGATAATGACCAGGATATGGCTGATTTGAATGAGGCAGGCAGCGTAGAACCAGTAGAAAATGAAAATGGCAAAGAAGTGGAACCAGAAACAGAGTGTGATGCTCTGCCAGAAAAAGTATGTAATGTTCCTTCTCCTGAGGAGAAGGGTATCAAACCAGAAATTGAAGCTGAACCTGAAGAAAAACAGGAGCAGGCACCTGAAGGTCAGCCGGAACCTGTGGCTGAGGCTCTGTCCCAGCCCCAGTCTGTGCCGCTGCCACAGTCACCGCAGCTGTCTCAGTCCACTCAGGATACAGAGCCCCAGGCAGACAAGGATGAAAATGCTGTGGTGTCTGTAAAGGTGATTGAGGCACAGACAGAGCAGAGTCAGGTACCAAGTGCAGAGGTTAAGAGCAAGACTAGGAGTAGGAGCAGGGGTAGGGCAGGGAACAAAACTGTTAAGAGTCATAGCCGTAGTAGCAGCAGCAGTAGTAGCAGTAGCACTTCAAGCAGTACCAGTAGTGGAAGTAGTTCCAGCACTGGCAGTAGTAGCAGTCGGAGTAGTTCCACCAGCAGCAGCACTACAAGTGGAACCACGAGCAGGGACACTAGCAGCAGTAGCTCTAGCAGTAGTGAAAGTAGAAGTCGAAGCCGAGGAAGAGGGCATAACAGAGATAGAAAGCGCAGAAGGAGCACGGACAGGAAGCGAAGGGATGCTTCAGGAGTAGATAGAAGTCACAAGTCCTCCAAAGGTGGGAGTAGAGATGCCAAAAGCTCGAAGGATAAAAGTTCAAGATCTGACAGAAAGAGGTCTATATCAGAAAGTAGTCGGTCAGGCAAGAGAACTTCACGGAGTGAAAGAGACCGTAAATCAGACAGGAAAGACAAAAGGCGTTAACAGAAGAGACCAAGCTTCCTTAGCCTAATCTTTGCAGCAGAAGATTATTTGAGTGAAAGGATTCCTTGTAAGGAGGAGGAGAAGGCTGCCTTAAGAATTGCATGCTGTAAAAAATCTTTTGGAAAAATGCAGACTGTTTACCAGGCATTCTTGTACTTTTTACATAATTTTGTAAAAGGTTACTTACCAAAATTATGTGAAGTTCCTGAAAATGTAAAAATAAAAGATTAACACTCCTTTGCATCTTTTTTTAAACATCCTGTACTCATTTAGATCCTCTGTATATTTTAATAGGTAAACCTTTAAGTAGGTGTGATCATTTCTTCTGTATCATACACTTTTTTTTTTGGTAGAAATAAATGTGCGTTTTAAATAAATTGATTGAGATGTCCTGTTGACAATTGAATTCCCCTTTTAGATCATATGTAGGGAGGCAGTGTTGCAGGAAACATAAAATTTTGGTTTTCCCCTCTATTCCTTGCAAGAATGGGAATCTTAAGATCCAATGAAGGGAGTAATCTCCCCAGTGCTGGGTAGGAAGGAAAAGTAAATTATTTGGATCTACAGTTTTTGTTTTCTTCTGTAATCGCAAGCTCTTCAACTCTATCTTCCAGTTTTATAAAACTTGTTCCTATCCATAGGCAAGCAGTGATTAAATGGGAAAGTTAACACTGGCCAAGATAGCTCAAGTCGATGTGGAATACCACTCTTGTCTGCCTTCTGCAGGTGCTTTGGTAGTATTTACATCTATATTCTGGAGACAGTTAATCTGGTTAATGATGTTCCTTGCTCTGATGGCCAGTGGAGGAAAGTCTTCAGCTTGCTTTTCAACCAGGATTCTTTTTAGTTACAGACTAATCTTCGATCCCTTCATACCACTAGGAATAATTATATTGCAGTGTTGGAGTTATGTGGGACTACCTAATACTAATGTTGTGTGCGTGCAAGAATGCTTTCTGAATGTATTTAATACAACTTAAAGTGGTATGGTGTTATCTATGAAGGTGAATACTGTTTTTATATAATTTTGTATGGAAAACAATAACATCTGTTGCTCTGTTCTGTACATGTGCAAATAAATGTGGCTTTGTAGACTACTCTCTCAATGCCTGTGATGTTTTCTGTAACACAGGTGTGTTACCTTAGTCTTTCTGCATTTAAAGTGTGAATTGTAATTGCTGGTGACTGTATCTTAGAAGCTCCGTATCCAAAATTGTGCTTATAGGCTTTAATTAATGTCTAATAACTGAATATTAAATGCTGCTATAGTCCATGTTGTCTTGGCAGGAAGAGAATTCTCAGATCTCATGCTAAATCACAGACCAGGAAGTCCCAGAAAGTTTGCAGAATGGAAATAACATGTAAACTTATTTTAGTGTGTGAAATGCCATATATACGCCATATTTCTGGAACAGAGGAGACTTCTGCAAAGTTCTGGTTGGAGAGGGTGTCTGTTTTCGGATTTTTTCATCTGAACTCAGCGCAGTGATAGACCTTTCCATTCTGAAGTGCTGAACTTCCTGGCTTAAAAAATGTGTCTAGCAAGGAATGAAGTGGAGTTTTCTTTGGGCATGAATGGATACAGTGGGAAAAGCTCCTCAGGCTTCCACTTTCTCAGTAAGTTCAGTACTTTATGACAGAATCCTGATTCTTCAGTCCATTTGCTACTTCAATATCCTATCTGCCTCTCCTTCTGTACAACTGAGTTTTTGTCAGTAGTATCCAACCTTATTTCCTTCCCTTCAGACTAATGTGGTAGTTTAATGTGCCGTTTTTTAAGGACAAGCAGAAGTTCAAATGCCTTACTGAAGCTGTTAAACAAAGCATTTTACCACAGGGAGCAAACTTGAATACAAATAGTTGAGAAGATATTACTGGTTTGCATGTTTCAACTAACTTTACATTTCAAATGGCCTTTGGATGCCATTTTAACTTTGATTAATTATTTTTGTTCTTAACACTGAGTATTTTTAAAGTTTTTTATTTTGGGCTTGAGTGAATCACTGCTGTAGTTTATTTACTGTACAGGTTTTAACGGCTGATACTGTGGTCATTATGCAAAGCTACAGGAGTAGGTTGCTGATCAGAAGTCACTGGTTTAGAGGAGCATATTAACAGGGTTTATAAAAACATTGTGGTGGATCCTGGTAACTGAATGAGGAAATGGGTAGGTTACATCGTTTCAGGTTATATTACAGGCAGCAACCTATTTTTGACAAGTTGAAATGCAAAGAGTTTTGTTGCTCAGTACAAAGCTGATAGCTTTATGTTTGTTGGAAGAAACTTACGGACATGGTTGAACTGTGCCCTTAATAGTCAGCCTTGCTAAGACTATGAGCCATCCAGTATGTCACACCACTCGGCGTACTTCAATTATGCCATTAATTCTGAGTTGATCCTTCTATGAATTTTAATACGTCATATGGGATGTCTGCATTTCTAGCTTGCTAGTTAAAGTTACTAAGATATCACTGCAAATAAAAACTTAAGTTTCATCCCAATGAAAGCTGTTGGAAATGGATCTTTTTTCCTTACCATTGTTAAAACAGTACTCATATTTGTTCTGTTTCCTCAGAACAGAAATTAACTGAAGTCTTTGTCTGTTCTAAGGCTTTCAACTTTGTCCTTTGGAAGCCAGCTATAATAAACTATGAATCTTTGACTTTAGTTCAAAGGTGATTAGAAGTTATGCTTGTGTAATATCTGCAGGTACAGGATTTACACTCAGGAGAAAATAATATTTTGTATAAATGATTTATTATTGAAGTTGCTAGAGGAACAAATAACGGAGATCAGAGCAGCACTCCTCAGCTTTTTAACAGCTTCAAACCTAGCAAGAGTTATTGAGGCTAAGCTGCACAATGAGCAGTGCTCAGATTAACTTGGAATTTGCAGGCGTAGATTAAACTGAGTAGCTAAGGTGAGCTGCGACACTGAGAATTAGTTTGGGTATCCATATAAAACAGAAGTCAGAGCCATTTTCAGAGTTATGTTGACAAATGCGGTGATAATGTACAGATCTCAAGGTATAGGTCTGAGTGTTCTCCCACGCAAAAGTGCTGAAGTATGTAATTTTAGGTGTTGGAATACCTGGCTCTCCTGTTTTCAGGTGAATCAGTTCCATGTTACCAGTCTCAAAAAGGGACTGCTGACCTTTTGGGCCCATTATCGGGCTTTGTCCCATGTTCTGTGGTTGGTGCATAACATTATGAAAGACTCTTCTGAGCATTTGTTAATCTTAGTGGGATAAAAATGTCCTTGTTTTGATTTTATACAACACTCAAGGTATATGTAGACAGTCCCTCAATATGTGTTGCTTGTATATTCCTTCTCACCAATCTGTCTCTAATCTGTAGAGATTTGGGAATGGGGAGTAGGAAAAAAAAAAGCAAAAGCGTTTCCTACTCTACTTTTCTGCTCAACAGATCATTTGTCATATTGTACGTGCTTGGTGTTTTGCTTCTCTTCTTTCACCTCCTACAGATAAACCTAGAGGACCCCAGGGAGGGTTTCAAATTTCTGAGCCTCTAGGTAACTCAGGATCCAGTGGAGTGAAGGGGAGAGAATGAAGATGCTGGGGATGGGGCTGCACTGAAGCTAGTCAAGAGCAAGTGGTCGGCTGTATTTTCCCTGTCGCACAAGACAGCGCTCCGGGCATTGCCGAACAGCAGAGGCAGCTGGTGTGCCAGGTCATGGGATAGGCCTGTCTGACTACCAGGTCATGTGGTAAAGGAAGGGGCCAAAGTGTTAGATTGCAACCGGAGGACAGGTCATGTACTCCCATTTTTTTGTTTACAGGATACTGCTGGTTAACATGACCCTGGCTCGCTTTATGCCCTCTCTCTCAACCTCCAGTGGGAGACCTGCTTGCTGGCTTGGCAGATCAGGCGAAGCACCAGTGCCTGGGCAGTCTGAGTTGTGGAGCAGAAGGGAGGGGGAACTGTGCTGAAAAGGATAAAGTTTGGGTTTGTGGGAAGGGGAAGCAGAGGGAATTCTGCACAAGTCATGCCCAGGACTGAAGGAGGGGCAGGCCAACTAGGAAGCACAGGACTGCAAATATTGTCAGGTTGGGAAGGAATGTGCAGTTTTTTGGGGTGCTGTCAAAAAGGGAGAGAGAAGAGGCTGCTTCGTGCAGGAGAGTGAGAAAGGAAAGGTGAAGCCCCTTTTGTAGGTAAATTAGACGTAATGTGTTCAGGTCCCTAAGGAAGTACAGGACAATGATGTGAAGCCTTTGGAGCAAAGCTTAGTTCAGACATGAACCTCTGCAAGATTTCGTTTCTTGCACAACCTTGTACCTATGTAACCAGTGTACAACTCCCTGCATAATTACTGCTTTAAAGCATAACCTGTATTTGAGAAAACATTATTTATAACTCCATATTATCCAATAGGTTGCTAAGAAACAGAGGGTATTCCTTAAAAAGCAGGATGTATCATCTGCTTGGCTTTGGTATATTGCTCTGTGATATATGATGCAGAGACAGCATATGGATTTTCCAGCTGTCTTAAGAGCCTGAAAACCACAAAGCACCTTTAAAAGACTTTGGAGTTGAATAAGTGCTCTTCATGCTAGAGGATTGTACTTAACATCTTATGTGTTAGAAAAATAAAAAAAAAACCATGTGGAAAAAGTTTTTTTTTGTGAGCTCTCAGTGACCACCTATAAATAATATAAAACATATCAGTGTATGCAAAAGATAGTTTATTAAACAAAAAAGCTAGAAAATCACCAGTTGCTATATTAGCAATCATGCAAATCAATATAGGCATAAAATTGATAGCCCACCTTAAAATCAGATGGAAGATATTAAAAATGCATTCCTAATCCAGAAAAAATTCTTTTGAGTTTCCCCTAACCAAATCTTCCACAAGCTCAGTACAAAAGAATCTGACTGACAGAGATGAAATTTTGATGTGACCAGAACTAGTTTTGTTGTATTCAAAACATCAGTCTAGCTATCAGGACATAGTTAATTATTACACGTGTATAATCAGGATGCCTGACGTTGCAGGTTACCACAGTGTACTTCTGGTCAAGCAGATGAGAGAACTAAAACGGAAGATTATTTGCAATGTTTTGTTAGGCTAAAAAAAATAATGTAGAATACTTTTGCTAACTGCATAGGGATGTGATTTCCACAGTTTCGGTGCATTCTAGATTTAATCTAAAATGTCAAGGATCTTGGATCAGAGAATTTTGCTGTTAGTAACTTCATGTTTAACAAGTCTTCAGAGTACAAAGGTACTTTCAGAATGGAAGAAATGTGCTGATCGGGAATGTGAGAGTAAGTAAAGTTTTTGGGGGGGTTGGTGTGTTTCTCAAAAGGAGTCTATGGTGTATGTGCAGTTACTATGAATCATAATGTCAAAACTAGTAATGAACTAGACTGAAAATAAACAGCCATAGAATATGTTTGTTGAGATTATACAAGTTTATGAGCAATAGGCTTAAACTTTTCAAACAGAAAGGAAAAATACTTGCTGGATTGTTGTGTAAGTACATAAAGATAAAAGTTCAGCAAAACCACTCTCGAATAGCCAGTGTTTTGGTTTTTTTTCTCTGGGTTCCTCAAAACAGGCAGTATAAAGCAGCTTTTAAAGTATTTTAAACTCATTCTTTACAGGTATAAAAGAAATTTTATTTAAAAAAAAAAATTGGTAAGCTATAAACCAAGGAAGAAGACTATAATGTCTTGTGTTTATAGTACATTCACAGCCCATCCTGCAAAACCCTATTTTTCCTAAGCAAACTGTTTGCTTTGGGGTTTTTGTAATCCTTCTTACAAAGTGCCCTGTTAATATACCCTCTTCCCTTTTTTTTTTTTAAACGTGAAGTCAGAGCTGGAACAGAGCCACTGAATCACAGGTGGGCAGCAATAAATAATGCCCCATTTATTATCTAGTCATCGATTACCGTAGTGAAACCTGTCATAATCCAGTGTAGTTGGAGCTGTTCCTAAGCTGTCTCCGTTGGGTTGGCAGCTGTAGTTGTTCTGCGTTCAGTGTGGGTAGCTTGTCCTGAGCTGGAAGAGAGCTTAGATTTCCTCTGTTCATGGATCTTTATTTTACTGTGGAGCCACGCTGACTTCAGTGGGGTTTGGGTGCTACGAGATGTCTGTCTTTGTGGCACAGTAAGTGGAACGGGCTCTAAACATCAGTAGTGCTTTCTGTGGGGAGGCAGAGGTAGAGACAAAGAGAATTTAAATCAAATTGAATTGTTAAGCATTGGAATAGGCTGCCCAAGGAAGTGGTTGAGTCACCATCCCTGGTGGTGCTTGGGAATGCAGTTTAGTGGAGAACCTGGCAATGTCTGATTAATGGTTGGACTTGATGATCTTAAAGGTGTTTTCCAGCCTAAATGAGTCTATGATTCTATGAATTGGAAACTGTGGTTTTGACAATGTGTTTAAAGTTTATATTCCTTAAATTTACCTATTTTTTCATAATATAAATGCATTTAAGAGGACAAAATCGCTGAAATACTCTCTAGATTGAACTCAGAATTGCTAAAATTATAAATGTGCCTGGGAAATACTTCTTAGCTGTTTACATCTGGGTTTAGTAGCTGAATTTGCTGATTCTCCACGCATGTTTCAGCAAAGCTTGGCTGAACAAGGACTGGAAAATAATCATATGGGAAAAGAGCTTTCTCCTTGATGTCTGTAGTAAATACGAGAAAACAGGGTAGGGCTGCTTTGTGTATTAGTTGTTTTCCACTTGACAATATACATGGATTAGTATCGTAACCAAGCACATATTGATGTATTAACAAAGATTTTAATGTATTTACTTTTTTTTTATATATATATA
>NW_009692898.1:22683-65269 GCF_000703405.1 Apaloderma vittatum | reverse complement strand
GAGAACGGTGACCAAAAAGCAGCCCCCTGAGTTTGGAATGGGGAGAAATTAAAAGTTAGAGGGGTTTTGCAAAAGGTTTTTCCAGGGAAAAAGGGAAAAAAAGGGTGAAAGCGAATCTCCAAAGCGTTTTAATCAGAGCTGTGCTTTCCTTGGGTACAGCCAAAGAGTGCTTTTCAGGTCTAATTACCTTTTGAGGAGGTAGATTACTTAGTCTGTGTTTATTCAGGTACTAATTGCCTCAGATTAAGTAAAAAGAAAGCCTTACATGACGATAATAAATACTTCCTAACATCCGTATCTATTGGTCGGTTTGTCGGCAGAAATTCGGTGCCGACGAGACATATTTCAAAGGGGCCGGAGAATTACTCGGCTTCTCCAAGGTAAAGGCAGCCAAAGTGGCAACAACCTGGAAAATAAATAAATGAAATGCAACGTCTGTAGGGGTCACGATATAGCATAAGTATATCAACATGATGAACAGCTTTGATGAAAATGGTAAACAAAACCACCCTCTTTTCCTGTGGCTTGTTTTACATTGCAATAAACCACTGACTCTATAACCTATCAGAACATGCTGAGATTTTATGCATCATTTCCAACTACTATTTGAACATTTGGTTTAGAGTAGTCATGAACTATAATTAATGGGATTTTTTTTTTTTTTCCTGATAAAAAGCACGCTTTATTGTATTTTATTACCTGTTGGTCCAAAGCTCCATATAGATGACGCAAATTCATTGTAGGTTTTAGGACGGGGAGGGGGGAGTTTGCGCCTGATTATGATGAATTAACATTTACCATCTGTAATCAAACCCAGAAGTTTAACTTGCTGTGCCCCGTCCAAATTGTCTTTGCTCCTACGAGTGAGCTGGTAGCACCGGGACGCCGTGATTTCGGCCCAGCTCAGCCTGCCAGGAGGAGAGGAGGGGGAAAAAAAAAAGAAAGAAAAAAACCAAAAAAACCCTCCAACCAACCCAGGCACCACAAAGACCATTGAGATGAATGGCTCTATTTTATGAGCCATAAAAGTTTTATTCATCTTGACACCGAAACAGGTTTAGGCAGCGAGTTGACACGCCTTAAATAAATAAGTGGAATTAATTCCCCGGCTCTTGAAACAATAGCAGCGTGCCCGTAACGCCGAGAGAGCTGCCCCGTTGTTTCCCGTCGCTGCTCGATATTGATATTATTTGTGGGTTTGGGGGTGGTTTTCTTTTTGGTTTTTTTTTTTTATTTTATTATTTTTTCCCCCTCCTCTGAGGCCTGGTTGCTCCACTTCAGATTCTTCCCCTGTTTTATGAGAGGTTGAAAAAGGTTCAAGACCTGGTTGTACCGCTGCTCCCACCGACAGCTAAGGAACCAGTTTGGCGTCTGGTTTGTCTGTTGTTTTACTGCTGACCTTCAAATCAACTTTCCCCCCTGACCCCAGGAGGCATCTATCATGACAAGAGGCTGTTTAACACAAATGGTGCCCATTTATAGGGGAAGAGAGTCAGAAGATTTCCTTGCTTGTTGGTTGGTTGCTTTTTTTATTGGTGTTTTTTGGTCTTTTTGATGAAGAAGTTGGGTTTTTTTCACCCCTCTTTTCTCACTCACCACAGGTGAAATCCCTCCCAGCAGCTGCCTTATGAAATAATGCGAGGGGAGGCCTTAATGAGCTGAAAGCACCCTCAGCTGGAGATAAATATATGCAAATGAGATGCACAAACAAAGGAGCCCGGACAGAGAAATATCTGCAATTCCAGCAAAATGCTGCCTGCAGCTAGAAGATGAACAGCTTTGATAAAATGGTAACAAAAAGCACCTTTTTCTCCTCCAGCTTGTTTTACATTGCAATAGAGCATTGTTATTGTAACCCATCGGAGCATGCAGAGGTTTTCTCCTGCCTTCAAAAAAAGAAAAAAAAAAACCAAACCTGTTTAAACATTTGTTTTTAAGGCATTCATGAGCAATGTGATGGCTTGGGGTTTTCTGGTGGCTTGGGGTGGGGTTTTTTGGGAGGTTGGTTTGGTCAGGTTGGGGGGTTTTTGAGTTATTTTTTCGATTATTTTTTTTTTACCTGTTGGTCTCTTTCCGGCTCGGGTTGCTGGCGGTTTTTGTTGTGTTGGTTTTGCAATGGAGGGGTGGCTGTTGCTTCTCTAAAAAAAAAAACAAAATAAATCGGACTTTTGCTTTCGAATTTGGAGGGAAAATCCAAGTTGACAAGTAGCAAGAAGCAGCTCGGGGCGGGGGAATATGAGGGGGAAAAAAAAAAAGCAACCAGACTTGAACATTCACCAAGCAGCACCCAAACAGGCAGCTTTAATGAAAGCAATCAAGCCTCTGAGCTAATTCAAAGACAGACATCTAACGTGCTGATTTTAATAAGCCTTTAAAAGGCAATCTCTAACTTTTAAAAGTCGCTCCTCTTAATTTAATTGAGGGGTTGTATTTTTTTTTTTTTGGTTCATATATTGCCAAAACAAACACAGCCACTAAAATATGTTTTCAATATGTATAAGTAGCATTATCTAGACAATGTTTTAAATTAGCCCCGTGTTTGGTGGGGAGGGAGAGGAAAGAAAAGAGGCTTACTTTGGAGGAGGCGAAGGCATTCTCCAAGCAGGGCTCGTCACATCAAAATAATACCTTTATATTCTCATCCCTGCCTTCATGAATCCTCGCGGGTGAATGTATGGATGTCTCTTTTTCCTATAGGCTTCTTCAGAAAACGACCCCAATCCTCTCTCGGAGAGACACAGGTTCCTTTCTAAAAAAGCAGAGGAGAAAAAGGCAGAGGAAATACAGGGCTGTTTAACTTTTAACCTTATGATATCATTAAATAGATCGTTACGGATTTATAAACGGAGGATAAACACTATAAAGTTTAGAGGGCCCTTTACTCAAGGCACTAACCACAATTTTTGTATCTGGCAAGAAGATGAAAAATAGACTTACCTTTTTTTTTTTTCTTAAAAAAATTTTAAAAAATCCCACTCTTGCTAGGCTTTGGCACTTACAGATGTTAGAGCAGACAAGTGTCGGATTTCCCGATGTCAAGCAGATTTCCTAATTTTTCATAGACTTCTCCTGTTGCGTTTTTGGCCCGGCGCGAGAGTCATCAATTTAATCGGCGGGGGCTGCGCGCTGGAAGTGGGGACGGACGCGGACGCGTGGCTCGGTGAACCCTAAAAAAAAAACCTGAGAGGCAGCTCTCTGCCCGCAGCTCTGTCGCGCTCGGGATTTCAAGAGTTAATAAAAACTTGGTTATATTCGCGAGGCTTTTCTTTTTGCAGCCCAGGTTTGTAGCCCGCATAATTATGTTCAACTGCTGTTATTTGAAAAGGGCAAACAGCATCTTAGGCACAGAACAATGAAATTACAGCTGAGATTTAGGTTAGCAAAAGCCGTCTTCTGCAGGCTTTTATGATTCATTATTTCCCATTAAATACAGTATTAGAAGTGTACACCAGATAGCTCATGGTTGCTGCGCTCAGAGCACATTATCTATATTACACAGGTCTGGGGAGCAGAATTAGAAAACTTTGGGGGAATGAGCAATATGTGTTTGCTGATAGAAGTACCATATGGCTCATCTTCCTCAATTGCTTTCATTGCGACTCTGATGCTGGAGAAATTAAAGTTTTATTTGATGTGGCACAGCTTAATGAACTGTCTTCTGTTAGGAAAATTGAATATGTTTCCTGTTATTTGAGCACAGAGCCCTCATGGTTTTGGCTGATGAGGGATGCATTATGTATTGTTTATTTAGCATTTTGAAAACAAAAGCAGATATTGGAGGTAAAATTGATTACTGCAGGATGTGTTATATAATCACTTTTTTTTTTTCTTTCTTTAAATTACCGCCCTTGCCTGTTATCTTTATGACAGCGTTTTTCTTGGTGTGTCCCAAAAAAAAAAAAAAAAAAATACCAACACGGAGAAGGAAGGAGGTGTTGAGGCAAAGTGTATAATCCCTGCTTTCTTTAAAAGCAGCTCTATAATTTTTAAAGCTTAGGGAAAAAAGTGCACTCCCACGTGTGTTAACCTGCAGGCCCAGTGGCTGTTGTGGGGATGCTCGAGGACTGGCCTGCGCCGTGCGAGGAAGACTCATTTCTCCATCCTCACTGGAGGACACAAAGAGGGGAACAGCCAGACTTTAGTAACCACGGGCCCCAAATCTAAATCTTGCTAAATATTGCAAAATATTAATGCCTGGAGGGGAGAGAGTGGGTGGAAACGGGGAGGCTAAAGGGAAGTATCAGGAGGAGCAGGACCCGCATTACCTGGAGCTGCAGCGCCCGTCGTTTATCTGTGGCGAGAATGAAGTTATCGATGGAAAGATGGCTCAGATCAAGGGCAACGTGTGCTTTTTTTTTTGGTTTTGCTTTCTAGCATGCGCTAAGCCGTGTGTGCCCTGCACGTTTCGTGGGGGTGGTTGGCAACAGTAAGCCCAGCCATGGGCTACCCCCCACCCCTTCTCCCCAAGTTTGAGATTTAAACCCTGAAACTTAAAGAAAAAAAAAAAAAAAGGGCAAACTACTTCTGAAGGATGGTTTTTTTTGGTTAATTCCACTTCTACTTGTTGGGAATCCTGCACCGTGATACCCTCTGGCTTTTGCCGTTATTGATCTCCCAGGACAAAAAAAAAAAAAAGCACTGAGCTATCCCAGCTAGTTTTTACCTTCCACTCCCTGATCCCCTCCTTGTTTTTTTTTTTTTCCCCCCGCCCCCCCCGCTCCTCTGACAAAAAGGCAATTTGTCTTGCGTGCCCCGCGATGTTTGAGGACTCTGGCAAACGTGCATGTTAAACAAGCCCCGCGCAGAATCTAAATACCATCCATTAAAAGAGAAAGTCCCAACGTGTTTATAGCAGCGGGCCAAGGCGCGCAGCCCGCGCTCCGGCAAAACTCCCATTGACGTCAGCAGGGCTTGTGCTTATGCAAAGAGTGCGGGATGCTGCCCTGTACCTTAAGGAAAACTGAAAAAAAAATAAAAAAATTTTTAAAAAGAGTGGTATTGGAAGGAGGTTGTTGCTCTTGAAAATGTCTTGGAGCAAAGTGGTTAAGCAAAGCCTGTACAAACAGTGACTATAAATATTTTCCGTTCTCTACAGCTCTTCAAACAGTTCCCTGCCGTAATTTCAGATGAGCTCAAAAATAAATAAATGACAGCGTGAGGGGGGAAAGAAAAAAAGAAAGGAAAAAAAAAAAATTTATGTTGCTGAAACCACACAAACTCCGTTTTTTTTCAGGCAGATCTATTTCCCAGAGAAGAAACCGGTGGGTTTTTATGAAAGGCTGCTCCATGACAGGAGCCTCCTTTGAGGAAGACCATTATGCATTGTTATCAGCGTGGCGTAATTTGACTGTTGACAAAGTATCTGTGGCAGTAAGAATGAGAGCAGTTAGAAGTGTGGCGGGTTGTAATCAAGAAGATGCTTAGCTGTGCAACGCTGCATCTTGAGCAGATTTGAATCAACATTGCCTTGAGGGGACACACACACACACACACACGTACCAAAAAAAAAAAAAAGTCCATTAATTTTTAGTGGGAAAATTAGAGTGGCACTTGATGAAGTGGAATTTGACATGCGTTAATTGCTCCGCAGCTCTCCTAATTAGAGATTTTCAAATTCTTTTACTGCTGTCAGCCTGATGCCACATTGTCTTGCTGGACAAATAGTAAAATTGCAAATTGGGTTGATCAAGAAGTGGGGAGATATCGGGCTCTGTCTCGTTTGCTGCCGATCATTTTTGTAGGAGGGTTGGGGCTGTTGTGGCCTATGAAGGGCATTTGAGGAGAGAAAAAGTACAATAAATGAGAATCAATGACTTCATAGAGCTGGTTTAAAAAAAGGAATGCAAGAAGTGGACAATCAAGCAATGGAGGTGCAAATAAACCTTTAACCTTCGTTAAATCTACATCTTGCGTAACATATCAAATATATATAATAAATTGAGCTTCATTTTTTTTCCCACACACCTTGGTCGCAGTGTAGTAAGAAGTGGAGGCAGAGGGTGAGATTTAGATTCTTGTGCACATTTTGCCCTGACCTGAAAGGCAGTGTAGCAAGACCACGTTTTTTCATCCAAAACTACTTATAAGGTTGCACCAACGCAAGTATTGTGACGGTTCTGAAACCGCGATTTTTTTAGTCTCTTTTGCTTTTGGGTTTTTTTTTTTCCCTCCCTCACCCCGCCATCACTCCTTCCCTCCCTTAGCCTTTGAACCCCTCTTAATTCATTAACATATTGAATTTTTTCAATTTTCCATTTTCTTGCAATAACAATATTAATGCCGGGGCCAAGGCCTGATTGGAGCTAAATTACTTGTTACCTGCTGGCATTTATTTATATGGCATTGAATTATAAAGCTTTGTTATTGTCATGCCTTGGGCGAATTGTTTATGACACCAGTAATAGGAGTAATTGTTATTGTTGAAATTACCTGTCAGCTACCCATAGCAGTGGCCCTTGTCCCACTGACAAATAGTGACAGGGGAGAGGGATCCTCCGCACGTCCTCCTGATGACTTCTCCTCTGATAATAAGGAGTGCAGGGCCTCTGATAATTTGCCTGTCACTGTTGAGTGCAGCTCAGAGAGAGTTGGCCAAATTGTTGTCATTCACTTTGACAAAGACAGCAAAACGCTCTGGAGCAGGAGGAGGATTATCAAAATAAATGAAAGCGCTCGCACGTCCTTTGTTTTCGAGTTGGGTGCTGGTTTGTTTTTTTTTTATTTTGGTTTTCTTTTTTTTTTTCCCCCCTTCCTCCTCATTCCCATTTGCCTGCCTTTATGCCAGAGTTGTAAAAACAGGAATGCGTTTCTTAGCGGTGCGACTTCAGAGGCAGAATGATGACACAAGGGCTCGTGCAATTTGCTTTCTGTTTGCCTGCAATGCTTTGGTTTCTATATATCAATTATTTTTTTAATTTTTTTTTTTTTTCCGCCCCTAAGGCTGTCTGCGTTTCAGCAATTACCAACTGCCATTGCAAGAGAAAGGGTGGTGTTTCTATTAGGTAGACTGTATTTTATTTTAATATTTATTCTGCTGTTTTTCATAGTCGACAGCTTTTCTTTCCATTTCTTTTGCTCTCATGCACCGTGAAACCCCCCCACCCCGGTGCAGCAGTCGGTGGTATCCCATGCATGGGGCTGCATCTCCACACCTGCCATGGGGTTTGCACTTTTTTGTCCCCCACCCCAAGCTATTGCAATATCAGCCAAGTTATCTTCACCAAAAACACAGTTTCCTCTAGGAAAAGAGGTTCTGCCACTGATAAAGCAAGCGGAGGTTTGTTTGCTGCTGCGGAGGACTGCTGCCAGCGAGGCTTCGCGAAGAGGCGGCGTTACGTGTCAGAGCCTATTTTAAAAAATAGAAGAAAAATATAAAATAAAACAACAAAATCTCCCCCTGCACGTCCTGCAACTGGTGTGCATGGGAGGACGCCCACGCCTGGCAGAGCCTCGCTGCCAATCACGCCCAGACAACACTGAGCGAGGAGGGGGGATGTTTTACGCTGTCGCGATAGCCGGGCTGCACCAGGGATGCTCGAAGCTTACGCCCTGCCCGACCCGGCGTTATCCACCCGGCATCCCTCACAGCTCCTCTTATAATAGTTTCCCTTTTATAATAATAATAATAATTTCCCTTTTATTGGGCTTCACGCTCAGATAACGACTACCTGGGGCACCAAGCACCTCGGGGGCTGCTTTAGGCCCTTCGCTCCCCGTAGCTGGTCCCCATCCGATGGGCAAAACCTGCCCCCGCCGCATCGTTTTATTAGCTGTAATGATGCGGTTGAGTCCACGTAAAATACCCACGGGTGCCGCCTCGCCCTTTGGTTTTACACCCCGAAGGAGCCGGCCCCGAATCGTCACCGGTGAGAAATTTCCGCGGCGGCGAATAAATTTGCCGAAATCGAGCCTTGCGTTTGGGAGCGTTGGGCTCCAACGCATAATTTAGCCAAATTATCAGCTGCCTCCATCTTCCCAGGGAACGAGCGCAAACAGCGTTTTAGGAACAGACATCTAAATTTAGTGGGGTTTTGAATAATTGATAGGCTGGTGTGACAGAAGATAGAAACTTATGGTTCTAATCATCCCAAAGCATTTCTCCTTCCTCCCACCCTCCGAAATGAAGTCACTTTGTTTGCAGTTAAATACACGGAAGATGTCCACTTAACAAGTATAAAATTGTGATGGTGTTAAGAGGTTCGCCACGGTAATAAAAAGCGAGGAACATGCCTGGGAATGCGATCTGTAAGGCAGATAATTTTTAAGGATGGGGCTTGTCCTCGCTTTGTCTGGGGAGAGGCACGTCAGCGATCCCAGGAGGGGAGGGCGAAAAAAAAGGAAAAAATAACGTACGTTTCCAAATGAAGGTATTTAAAACGTGCGACGTGTTTCGGAGTGTTACCCTAAGCTGCCGTTGGATGTTTTTCCTAAATTAAGCCTCCTAGAAAAGGCTGTGTGTCTCCTGCTCTTGGCTGCATCAAAAAAACAAAATACATTTTTAAATGGCTGTCGTACCGATACTCCGGCAGACTTTAACACTTGAGCCTAATCATCCTCCCTCTAGTTTTTCTCCCTCCGTTCCTAAAGTGTCAGGATAGCCCACCTTTAAATTTCAAGCTCATTTGAAATGTAAACTTTTCGCAAATAAAGGCTAGCTTATGGCGCTGGATCGCTGCAGTGACTGGCAGCAAATTCCTCTTTTTTTCCCTCCCTCCCCTCAGCGTCAGGGGTTCGAAATACCCATCAGTGTCAAAAGAAACTGCGCAGATCGCTGCTGCTCTAAATAAGGCAGAGCAATGTTCAAGGGGGGGGAAAAAAAATCAAGGAAAAAAAAAATCTCACGCTGGATTAAAATGACATTTCTGTACCGTGTCAGGACGAATGATGTTTTGCATCGTTCCGAAAAGATATCCTTCAAACAAATTTAGTATATAAACAGGCAGCGGGCTTTTGTTTGAAACATTTAAGATCAAAAGTTAGGGGAAGAACAATTAATATTGCCTATTAAAATCCCCTGTTATTGTTAGAGATACATTTTGTGGTTACTGCCTATAAATAAAAGGAACAGAGCCATGGTTTCTCACCACGGCGAATATAAAAAGGCAATTTCCAGCTTTTTCTTTTATTTTTTTTTTCCTCCCCTCCAAGTTTCTCTTAAATGTGTTTGCTGAATAAACGGGATTAACTGTATTTAAAACAAGAGATAAAGAACAGCTTTTTATTACACTGAGCAGTCTGCAGGGTTTCCACGCTCCTCTCAATGCACTTCATGCCTGGAACAAAATAATTCATATTTTACCTTTTTTAAAGATGCTGTATAAAATAAAACACCCTTGTAATAATACAAATATGGAATCAATACAGAACAGGGGAAAAAAAAAAAACAAGAAAGAGCGATTTTACCATTTCTGTTTCTAGACAAACGCTGGACTGATTCTTTTTTCTTTTTTCTTTTTTTTTTTTCTGTTTGCAGTTTTTGCAGCAGGATGAGAAACCAGGCAGGAAAGTATTCATTTTGTTGAAGGAGCTTTCCCCATTCCTTGGGCTGCAAAAACTCACCGAGCGCTGTTAATAAAAAAACTAATGGCGAGAATGCGATCCGAAGAGCTATCAGCTGAATTTCAATGGAGGCTTTCTCAAAAAAATAGGTACAAAGAAAAGAATTTAGACAAATTTGCCTCTTAACCTTTAAAGATTTCCTGCCTATTCCAGTATGTCCTTTATTACATTAATTTTTTATTTAAATTACACCATTAACTGGATATGAATTTATCAAGAATACATATATTGATTTATAAAACAGTATCATTAATTATTATAATAGCTAGATGTAGCTGATATTACAAAGCCATTTAAAGGTTTTTAATATAACTTGGACATACGTAGATAGATAGACATTATGGACAAGACTACAATTTAAACTGGCTACCAGCAGTTAATGAAATCCTTGATTTATCTTCTCGTTTAGAGATTGATTATATTGTTGCTTTGCAAAACTATTTATTTTATGCCATTTTTCAAAGGATGTCTCAATAAAAGAAAAAGATAAATAAAATATCCAGAGCATATTTTGGTTTGTACTTTCTTTTTCAATGCTGTTGCTGCTAATTTATTACAAGTTGGGAGACTTGTCACCGTCATGAAGAATTGTCTTTCTTAATAGTAGCTCTGTTTGCAAATGCACAATTTCATATATTTGAATTTTGAAAAAAAAGAAAAGAAAGAAAAATAGAGAGGCTGTCTTCCCAACAACATTGTGTTTATCTCCGAAACCAAAACCCAACAAAATGCCTTTCTGGCATAGAATTCTCAGGCATATTTTTTGTTTAAGCTGTGGAAAAATGGGACTTACCCTAGTGCTGCAAAGCAGTCAGTCATGGAGAACATTTTGATTTAAAATGCAATCTGAAGAGAAGGAAAGAAGGAAAAAAAAAAAAAAAAGAAGGAGGAATGATATAAACAAACAGCACACCGCTTTCAAGTTACTCCTAAAATGTTCCTAGCTTAACTAATACATTGAAAGTTTAAATCTTTACACATTATTCTTGAGGGGCTATGTCTCTTGACTCTTTATTTATATCACTTATTCTTGTCTGGCAACATATGTTACCGATTTATTATAGTATTTTTTTACTGTTAGCCAGACAAATGTAAGGGCTAGCTGAGGAGGGGTAGTTGCGTCTGATGAGTTTTAACAATTGCAGGGCATCCTTTAGGGGTAGCCAATGGGCTCTTTTGAAGCTATAATACTCACCATTAACCATTTTCATGCTGACATATTTTTATCGTCCAAGTTGAGGCTTCCCCTGTCATCGGCCTCCTTTGTTTTCAAGGGCTTCGCGAGCAAATTGGCCGGCGTGGTTGAGCGCTACTCATCCAGCAAAGGCTTTCGTAGGTGTCTCAAACCACCTTCTTGCAGCTCGATATGTAAGTCTGCATGGTGCCTTCTCCTCCCCACCCCCATCAAATAAAGGCGTGCGGAAAATAATACTTAGAAAGTCTGATTCCGCAACGCATGACAAATGTAGACAAATATTAACCATAGGTGGTCGGGTTTCTCAGTACCATTACTGACACCAAAAGGTAACAGGGAGGGAGACTTTTCCCAAAAGCAAATCCCGGTGTCCAATCTTTATTTTTAAATGGGAGGAAGACTTTTCCCGAAAGCAAATCCCTTTCTCCAATCTTTATTTTTAAATGGGAGAGGAAGACTATTCCTGAAAGCAAATCCCTCTCTCCAGTCTTTATTTTTCAATGGGAGGAAGGCTTTTCCTGAAAGCAAATCCCTCTCTCCCATCTTTATTTTTAAATGGATGCACCAACAGCAGAGGGAGAAGCTGTGAGGACAGGTGGATGCCGCAGTTTTACACGCGGTGACCCATTCTGGACTGAGAAACTCTCCCCACCTTTCCCTTCCCACTCATCTTCTGTCCTATCTCCTCGCTCAATGCCAAGCTCCTGAGACTCCGCTGGAAACTGTACCCCCATTTGCTCTTTCACTGTGGAGTCCCAGCTCGAACTTCTCGGAGCCAAGAGGTTCCTACAAACCACAGGGATATTATTCTTAACGTACCGCCACCACCACGGTTTCCAGATCAGACCGTTCCACCTACCGGCATGTCCTACCCTATACGAGACACCCAAGAGCCCTTCTCACCAAGGATCACAAAACAGGCTGTGGGACACGCTCCAGATTTCCTGCTCTTGGGAATTCAGACCTCTGGGAATGGGTACCAGCTCTGAAAAGCTGGCTTTAATTTCCCTTGCATCTTCAAGGAAACAGGGGAAAGAGGCTGCGCCAAGCTAAGATGAGACCGCAGGTCCAGAGTAGCGATCTTCTCCTGGGGAAAAAGACACAGCGAGTGGTGGTGTGGGTGGAACATGAGGTGTTTCAGGTAGAAGAAATACAGGAATTGCAATTAAACTCGCCGGGCTCCCTTGAAAGGAGTGGTTGAGTTGGTAGGTCAAGGCGTGTTTCCCGATAGTACGACTGAGTCTTTTACAAATACCATACAATAACATTTTTTTGACTGAAAGAGGAGTGAAAGAGAAGCGTTCCCATGGTGTTTGGGTTATTTTTTGTTTGGTTGGTTTTATTTTGACTTTTAACAGTTCACTTGTCCTGGACTAATTTGCTTGGGTTTTAAATATATAAAATAGCCAGACATTCTCTCTACTTATTATAGGGGATTTTGAGAACAAATTGAACTTCCTAAAGAAGCCCTGGGTTTTTTTTAGCAGAGTACAAAACAATTTCATGAAAACCAAGATTTTTCCTTTCTGTTCGCTTTTGTATGACTAGAAGCTAGCCTAACTTTTTGTTTGGTTTATTCTATTTTTTCCCGAATTACAATTTAATTGTACTTTGGCTGACCTCCTGCAACGATTTGCAACCCCAAAGTGATCCTTTAAAGGCAAAACTCGCTCTCCTCAACGCCAAAGTGGTGGAAAAGTCTGCAGATAAAACAGGAACACCAGGACGCCTACAATCGAGGGTCTGATGTCGTGAGTTTTTTCCTGCAAGAAAGCTTTTATTTTGGCAGGTGTCACGAGTGTCCTGGGCAAATATTAAATATTCGGTAGCATTATTGCAAGTTTGGAGTGTGTGGATTGTTCCCTGTTTCATTTTCTATTGCAAGGCAACTCCATATTTAAGCTAGTAACCTCCTTTAAATTTGTTTATTCCCCCCAAAGCTATTTTTTTTCTGGCTGGGGAGGGAGGACCAGGGAGCGCGGCTCGGTCTCTCAATCACTCTCTTTCTGTTTTGTCCATCACCTTGGTTTCTTTCCCCTGTTTTTGACCTGCACTTTTTCTGGATCAGACACTGGCAGGTTGAGAGGTAATAAGAACCAGATGGACATAGTGCAGAAATTGCCCAAATGGGTACGAGAATGTGGGGAGCTGTCAGGCATGGAGAGAAGCTGGAATTTTTCAGCAATAAAATGGGATTTATCGCCACTCTACCACAGTCATTGCCGACAACCGTTTACCTTGACAGAAACCCCATTCCAACAGGCCACGCCGATGCAGATTTTTATTTTTTTTTTTCCCAAAGAGTGATGATTGGTATTTGTTCTAAGGCTCAAATGGCCTGCACTAAAGGTGAAGCATTAGGCCAAAGTCCTGTATTCCCTACTGAGGCAAATGAACCTGCTAAAATAAGTTCCTTCCACAATAGCTGTGTAATTGAAACCAGAAAGTGAGAGAATTTGATAAATTGCTTGACCCTGAAGGAATGTTAAGGTCATAAATTTTCATTGCATTTTTTTTTCCTTCTTTTTTAGGAAAAAAAAAAATCTCTTTTAAAAAAAAAAAAATATGTATTGATTATGTTTAGTATTTGTCTGCGAATCCCAGCTAGCTCCCAGATCATTAGCCATTATTTTCTCATCCTCTCTCCATAGACACCTATTACAAGGTTTAGAGCATCCCTGCCTACACCTTCCTAGGAGGGCTGAAGGACACAAAATATTCACAAATGGCAGCACTTACCCACTGCTGCTAAGGAATCCACCACATAAAGCAGTAACAACTTGAAATGGGAGGTTTAGCAAGTGCAATCCCTTTCAAAAGATGAAATAAATAAAATAAAAAAAACCAAAACACAAACCCCAGTACTGTACTTGAAGAATGACGGAGTGAAAAAAGTTCTGCAAGTCATTTACAGGGGATCAGACATTTATTGCTGTTCTCACCTTTTTTTTTTTTCTGTCCTTATGTAGAACTGGCATTGCCTTTTACTTGAAAAACAAAGATCACTGGTTTATTGAACGATATGTGCAGATGCCCTGTCAAGCTCCAAAGACACAAACCAACCCCGCAGTGCCTTATCGTGGAAATACGCACCTCAGGAATAAAAAAAATAAAATAAAACAAAACCAAAGGATAAGAAGAATTACGAGAATAACCAGCATGGTAAAACATCCAGCCATGCTGCCCCCTCTGTGCTTGCAATCATCAATAAATTCAGCCGTGCTAAAATAGCTCCTAAGAAAGAGCAAAGGGCAAACGCAGAAGTATTTTGGTTTTGTGTATTCTATTTTTTTTCCCCCCGCAGTAGTAAAATTTACTTCTTTAACTGCAGCAGCTTCTGCTTCACAACTGCTTGAAATGTGCTATCATGTAGTAACCACATTTTTTTAAAAAATCTCTGTGCTTTCCTCCTCCCCTACTTTGAATATAATATTTCAGAGGCAAAAATCTCATTGTCACACTTCAATAAAGCGTTACACTTTACATAGCCATACGTACTTAACCCAACATGAAGCAAGTTAAATAATCATTAGCACAGTAACCCATTGCTATCAAAAACTTATTGGTCCTCTAAATTTTAAATTAATGGCCTGTCTCCCTTGTTCTGTGTGTCCAGTATTCAGCCACTTGGGTGCAAAGTCATCGATGTTTTATCAGCACATATTAGATGATTTGCATTATTGACATTTCAATTTTAAAATATAAAAAAAAAAAAGGCACAGGGAAAAATAGTTCTTGCTGAGTTGGTTCATCTCTAGACCCCTGGTTCTTAAGTAACTCTTCTGAGTGTTAATTAGCAGCCGATATTTGACAAACTGACTCAGAAATGCACTCTGCCCCTCTCTAGCCAGGTTGTTCCAGCTCAGAATAAGGTTCCTTAAGAAAAGAGAACCTAAAGAAAAAAAAAAAAAGAATTGAAACTATGCCCCCATAAAATCCTAATAAAAAATTCAATAATTTATACTCACTTTTTCTTCTCTGAGAAGTTAAATAAAACCAGTGGAGTGGGGTTTTTTTTTTTACATTTTGAGGGATTTTTTTTTTTTCCCCTGTAAACTTTCTGGCCCAAATCCCTTCTTTCCTTTTTATTTCTTTGAGTCCTGAAGTAGTTGCTCGACAGTTACTTATCCAGAGAACGAAGGAGTACCGGCTGCATTTCAATTAGAGAAGGAAAAAAAGATAAAGACTTGGAACGTAACGGAAAAATGCAAAGTGACATATTAGGATGAGAATTTTCATCTGTTGCTGTATAAATATTTTAATAAAAGTTTTAAAAATAATGTGTCTGCCTCCCGCTCTATAAAAGAGAGGAGATTATGAAGTGCAAATGATGCAGCTTAGATGTATAGATCCGACTGGGATTTTTCACCATTAAAAGAGAGTCTCATCGTGCCTCTCCTCTATAAGTTGGGTTTAGAGCCGTTTCAGACCCCCAAAAGTATAAATCTCCTAAGCATAAATAAAAGATGACCAGCGAGTGGCTTCGATCACTAATATTTTTTGCAAACTAACGCTCGGCTGATGCAACTCGATTTTGTTTTGCATCGCATTAGTGTCACGGTGGCAAGGGCTGGCCTTTATTCACCAACCCTTTGAGTCAGCACTTTGAGACATCTTTCAAATTAGGTCATCCTGCAAATTTGCCGCTGATACAAAAGTTGATTAAGAGAGCTTCGCGATGTTAAAGGGAGGAGAATTAAGGTCTGGATGATAGTTCCAGGAAATGCGAAGCCCTGTAACTATGTGGAAATAATGTATGGGCTCTGTGGGGAAAGGACATATTTCCTCGGAGCGCTTGGAGTAATACTCATTTACAGTTTAACCAAGTCCTTCCCGCTGTTGTGGAAGAAATCGTACGATGGGTCTCGAAAACAAGCCATGAATTACGGCGTCAAGGCAGCGAGACAAGCCCTGTCCTCTCGCCGAAAGTCAGTCCTCTCCTTTGATCTGCTCAGGAAAGACCTATTCCTCCCCCCTCCACCACTGAAGCATCTTGGCTTATGCTTTCCCCCATCAAAACAACCCCACGTCGCAACAGGAGCCTTCACCCATGAGGTGAAAGCTCCAAGGCAAAGCTGAACTGCTGCAAAAACCTCCCCCGAAGAACTGGAGGGGATGCTCAGAAGTGACCACCAACCACGGTGGCCAAAGTTAGGCTTGCAAATGGGTCCAAGCCTGATTTAGGCATCTTAATAAAGCTGCCAAAAGTGTTTTTTCCACTCCTGAAGGGGCAGCAGCTCCTCTTGCTCCAGGGTCTGAGCACGCAGGAGAAAGGATCTCAAAGGGAGCTGCCTGATGATGAGCGCTTCTGGAAACCCAACCGCTTCATTTTTGGGATGGAAGATGAGTAATCTCTTTGAACAGAAGCTGCTCTTTGTCGGGAGGTCAGACCCAAACCTCACATTTTTGCAGTGCTTGGGGATTTTTTTTTCATTTTTCCAAACTTTCTCTCCTCGCCTCATGAGGAGCCGAGAGTTCCTCTTAATTGGATGTAGGTGGATAAAAGCCAAATGCCAACTTTGCTTCGGTTTAACTCTTTGGTCCACTTGATGAGGCAAGAAGCTGCGATTAACATTGAGTTTGCCTAATGCATCGGTGTGCTGGATGAGGGAAGGAGAAAAAAAAAAGGAAAGATTTTGGCTGCAGCTGCACTGAAAGCAGTTTTTAACTCTTCTGCCACTAAAACCAGTCCCTCAAGTTATCTTCTCTATACTCGGGAATATTACCATGATTTAAGGGTATAGCAGCAGTGATATAAAACATAAACAATTTAAAACCAGAGCGCAAAGAGAGATTTCTCGTGGTATGAATAGCCATGAAAGCCAGAAAAATGTTTCACATTCCCTCTGTATTTCCCTTCATTTCTCTGCAGCAGAGTCCCTGAACTTGCATTTCTACCGTGGGCAGCCGACTTCATTTCATGATTTTGATGTTACGATCGCCCAAAGACCTTTTCGTTCTCCATATGTTTCTGGATTCAGTCACTTCACCCACAGCCCTCCCTGACGGTACAACGCCTCAAATCCCCCTGCGTGGCAAAGGCTATTTTATTCCCAGTCACTTTCAATTTGCCTCCTGTGTTTCTCCGAAGGGTTTAGTTGAATGTGATTTCTAGGACCAAGAGCAAAGTGGTAGGGCAGAAATGAGAAGGTGGCCTGTGCCACTGCCAGGAGTCGCTTGGAAAAAGACCACCACGAGCTGGGTTGTAATATTTCGAGCTACATTTAACATTTCAGTCCCTTTAACCTTGGCATGAGAAAAAAATGATGTTAAATCCTAAAACCATATGTAGCAAATGCGTTTTGAAGGGAAAAACAATGGCAGCAAAAGGTGTAGGTCTACTGCATCAGCCCAAATCCTTCTGCAGACTGAATTTGATAGCGTCCTCCCTCCTCCTTGCCCTGCAGAGCTCAGCAGGAGCTGCACAGAGGTAGCTGCTGCTGTTTCTGGTACTACTACCCATCTCCAGCATCAATGAATCAGGCAAGAAAGGAAATGAACTCATGCCAGAGCGACTTACACCAATTGTGGGAAAACAAATTGGGGGTTCCTTTCAAACAAAAAAAAAATTAAAAAAAGAAATAATCCTACTGCCTTTTGAGTCTTTATGGGGACACTGAAAGCATGCTTCCAAGTTCTTTTGTTCTGCCCTAAGGGACGGAAAGCTGCTCTTAATACAAGAAAACAAAGCCCTCCACTGCCACTACCAACAAAAAAAAAAAAAAGGAAAATAAAAAGCTGAAATGCTTATGAACACTTTGCTCCAGGCACCGTGGCAGTAAGGAAAAATCATTGCAACCATCACAAGACTTGGCAACGCCAGGGCCGTGCCAGCAGAGCACTCTTCCCCATTACTGTAAATCACAGGCTGAGCCCAGTTCGTTGCGAAACATCCAATTGTGGCTCCTTGAATACGATAAATAAAACCACCATCCCTCGGTGCACTTGACTAGCAAGGGGAAAATTCACACTTCTGCCCAGGGTCAGGACAGAGTCCAGCTGATGCTTCAGTGCAGCTCAGTGGGAACAATTCACAAAGAGGAGCTGCAAATAAATACAGGACTTCCTACGCCTCCATCCCTGCTTGCACAATTGCTCTAGCCGAGAAAACCACTTTATTCATTTTAAGAGCTGCGGCATCAAGTATTTTGAGAGACTGGGCTTGGGCTTGTTTTGAGTTGGATTTTGAGGTGGGTTTTTTTTTGCTAGCAAGGTCCAGTCAGACCAAAGCTGAACACACATAGTCAGAGAGAAGCTGATATAGTCCCTGGGTTGGGGCGATGTCAAGGCAAGTCATAGAGGGTAAGTCAAGGAGCCAAGAGCCCTTATTGCAACTACCAGCCCTTGAACACATGCCCCAGTATTGCAGAGCCCTGCTTCAGCCTAACCAGGATTGTATTGCTCAAGCAACGACAGCTCCGAAATCTGCCAAGTGATCTTCGGATATGTCAGGCAACGTACTGCAGGGCTCGTTTCCTACAGGACATGGCCAAAAAACAGCCCAAAGTTATCGATTCTAAGCCATCTCCTTAGAGCTGCTCTCCTTTTGTGCATACCAGATCAGCTGAATATTTATAGAGAAGGTTGGAGGTCAGATGGTTCCCTTTGCCTCCCCGGCCAGCTTTCGTGCAGCCAGGTTGCCAGCTGGTGGGTAGCACCTCTCCCTGCCGTGCCGGGAGAACAACGTCCTCCCAGTGCCAGCTGGCTTTCGGGGACCCCGGCGGTGACAGGACCCACGGTAAACCAAGTCGTCCCAACCCCTTTCCTTCATGTCACTGAGCTGAAATTACAATGGGCCCTCACACGGTGATATTTGGGCAGAGCTTCACTTTGCAGGGGATAAAAGCCTGTAATTTAAGGCTTTTTCTTCTTGCCCGTCTCTTTTCTCTTCCCCATCAGCTTCACAACTCAAAGTCTCCTTTGATATGATTGCTCCCACCAAGCCATACGAGCCAGAACCCCATTTACAATCTATATGATAAGCCCTATATCTTCACCAATAGGTCTCACCTAGACATAAACTTCACAGAAGATGAGGAAGAGCCAAGTGGTTAAGGGCAGCCAGTTTGCTTCACCAGCTCTGTTGAGCTGTTGAGAAAAAGCACCTAATTAGCTAAATTTATTAATATGCTGCTTGCTTTTTTTTTTCAGAGAGGATACAGCTACATTATAGAGGTGAAACATGACTTTTGATGATCAAGTAAGCAGTGATTAAATAAGGTTAATCCTCATTTTATATGCTAATAGGATATTTATAATCTCAACTGCATATCCAATTTAGCTATTTTATTTTCTGTTGTTAAGAAAGTATTTCTTATTAGCGAAAGAGAATACCCCTACGTTCACTGCAGATGCTATTTTAATTGGGCTCAAGTGCATTGTGTGTAATTAGTCCACTTCTCTAATATTTCATCTATAATTACACCATGAACAATGTGCTTAAATTTCAGAAGGGCTGCCAGTTTAATTTTTTTTTTTTTTAAACCAAACTGCTAATTAATTGGTGACCCTTCCCACGGACAAATGATTCGCGTTGTAGCCCAGCCTCGGGGCTCTCAAAGGACCGTCTCTGCAGAAGTTTGAACACCTTGTTTTGACACACCGCCTCTGACCTCATAAACATGAAAGCACCCACACCACCTACTTGGCTTCACCATGACCACCGTTATAAACCTCCTCCCGAGGTACCGTGGGGCAAGAGTGACGTGAGGAGCAATTTTAGACAGCGCCAGCTGTTGAGAAAGACACAACTGGATGTTGTTTCATCTCATCCACCTAACGAATGGTCTCTAGTTCAAGAGAGGACAATGGTGTGGTGGACAGAGGAGGGCTCCCATTTGCCATCACGGTGGCCCAGCTCTAAAACAGAGAAAAGAGACGTGAGAGGATTTTTTAGGATGTCGGGTAGAAGCTAGAGATGGGTTGGTTCAGATTGGACGTTAGGAAGAAGTTCTTCCCCATGAGGGCTGGAGGTTGCCCAGAGAGGGGGTGGAAGCCCCATTCCTGGAAGGTTTTAAGGCCAGGCTGGATGGGGCTCTGGGCAGCCTGATCTAGTGGAGGATGTCCCTGCCCATGGCATGGGGATTGGAACTAGATTATCTTTAAAGATCCCTTCCAACCCTGACAATTCCATGATTCTATGAAAGGAACAGCACTGAACACGGTGCAGGTGAACATGTTGTGATCCTATCAGCAGGACCGAAAGGTCAGCTCTAAAATACATCCTCCTGCAAATGTCAGGACAAGGTGCTGCTCGGAGGCTGAAGATCAAGCCTAGCTCTCTCGGAGGAAGGTAACTCAGAGAGAAATGTTTCCCTCTGAAACACCTACATTAATGTCACCAGCTGTACGCTGCGCTACCGCGTTTTTGCGTCTTTTGTGGAAGATCAAATGGAAAACTGAGGATACAATGTTAGGATGCAGTGGTGGTCCTAAAACTAGAAACACTTTGCCCCACCACAATTTCACCTCCCGTAAATGGCAGCAAACCACCAGGTAACAAACACCGACGTATGTGTTTCTTCACGTGTACACGCAGAGTCATTCCTGATCGTGCTGAGCCTGAAGGATTTTTATCTCGTACTTCTCAGACAAACATTTTGCAACCTCTTTGCAGTTTTTTTCGGGCTTTCATCCTAGCAGGGCACCTCCACCTCAGCCGGCCCAAATCCATTCCAGTATGAGTAGGGAAATTGCGATGACCTTGAGGTTGGCTGTCCCATCAGTGTTCCAGCAAGCTGCCACCACTGTCCATGCCCGTCTTTGGTTAGTCCATTGTGGGGTTTGAGTCAAAGGGGCCTCGTTGCTGCCAGTGTCTAATGACTTATGATAACCATATAAAAAGTCCTAGAAAGAAACAGAGAACACCCATGAATTAGCCTTCTTACCTTCACCTTTCTAAAAGCAACCTCGATTTATGGAGAATCACACAGAAGACCCTTACCCAGGAGCACACAAGCCTTCCCTTGCCTTTTCGTGGTTCCCATCCCAGAAGTCGAAAATTTTCATGGGCAAGCAAGCTGGCAGGATGGGCAGGAAAAGGGCAGTGCCTTCACCACCCTGAAAAACCTTTTGCCATGCGGATGAAGGTGGTGGGCCAACACACCCCCAGCAGAACACAGGGGTGAGGAAGAGAAAAAGCTGTCCTACTGTGCTACTGTGTCCTTTTTCCCAGCACTTTGGCTTCTGGCTTTTTTTTTTCCCCTCCCTTGGGGAGGTGCGAAATCGTAGGTTTTATTTGGAGAAGAGTAATATATCCCCCACCTCGTAAAAAAAAAAATAAAATATCTGACCTCTTCCCATCTGCTGGGGAAAGCCAAATCGCTACCAATCTGGCTCTAATGTGAACGAGCTCTTTCTGCCCAGAAGTTTATTTTTCAAAACAAGCGTGCCTGCAAAACACTGTTTATTTAAAGCACAGTATAAGTGCCAGTAACCCAACAAGCACAAGGAACAGCACCCGGAGGTCTCCTGCTTAGCTATTAAGTAAATCAGGGGAAAATTCCTCAGGAAATGATGGGGTTAGGCCTGATGGGCATCCCCGTGTGATTAAATGCAACTTAATGAGGTCATGGGTGACAGATTTGGGTGCAGAGCTGTTTAAACGGCATGCAAAAAAAAAAAAATAAATAAAAATCATAGCACGCAGGGAATGGGAATCAAGGCTCGTTGTGTTACCCCATGGTGCAAAAACACCCCAGGAAGGGTGGCCTTTGTCCTGGCAAGTGCCCACTCAAATGGCAAGGCAAGAGGGGTTGAGGAACTGAGAGAAAACAGATGGACATAAGTGGGGAACATGCTCACCTTTGCCAACAAAGAAAAGGCAGTAGCTAAAAGTAAACAATTTCAGCATTCTGGGATTTATTTCTTTTTAATTCTGAAAACAGAGTGACCATGATGATGTGGTTTCAGAGACAGAGGGGACTGAAGGAAAGCATTCCAGTATACATGAGCTTTTCACATCATTCCTTAACAACCTGTGCCACTGAGAAAACATTACAGGGGCTCTCAGCTAGGCACGATCTGGATAGTGTCATGAGTCAAGGATGGCCAAGCATCACTTTTATTTCTCAGAGGTTAGAGAGGAGGCTTTAGGTCACGACGCTTTATTTCTGTCCCACCCCCCAACACCTCTAATAGAAAAAGGTTGCTTTGATCGAAGGAGCTAAATTCTGCTGTCATTCTGCAGGGCTGCAGGATAATTACACTGACTTCATCCGAGCGCTTGGGTTGTGCTGATACATCTGTCAAGGACAGGAGGGAATCCTTGGTGTCTCGTGGCCCCTGGACCTCTTGCTTACATAACCCTTTAACACTCACACAAGAGGGTCTACTTGCCCCCTGTGACTGGGAAAGAGGGTCCTGGCTGGCGACCCACCAGCAGTGGGGCATCTTTGTGTGGAGCGATGAGAGGGAGTTTTTGCTTTTGACAGCCTTAGTTCATGGCCAAAAAGTCTTTCCATTGTGTTCTATTGGCCAAGAGTGACCTGCTGTTCTTTCCCAAATAGATGCCTAGAGGTTTTCACGTGTGGTCAGCAATGATGCAATCAATATATCCTCCCAGCTGGCATCAGACCACCTTCTCTACGTGTTGTGTTATATTATTAGTCATACAATTCACCTGGTAGAGTGACTTGCATTCGCTTGCAAAGAATGAAAATTTTACCAGTTGATTGTTTTAAAAAAACACAGCCAAACATACTAGCTGGAAAGCAAAAGGCCAAAGGGAAATTATTGCTATTTTAGACAGCAGCATAAATTTTCTTCCTATTTTTAACCTAGCTTTTAATTTAATAAGTTTTATGACCCTTATATTAAGTACATATGTTTTACAAGACATTGTGTCCCTTGAGTCACCCTGAATTTGCTCTACTATAGCAGAGTTAAATGAATGAATACTGTGTTTCTGATTTCAGCTTACCCCTTATTTGATCCTTATATAGTCAATAAACCTTCATAGAAGCATGGAGCAACTGAATTAAGCAGTGTGCCAAAGCTGCATTTGAGAATTCTCTGTTAGTCTTTAAAAGGGGATTAGTAAATTGCTGTTCTCTTATTCGGAACCTACTACACCCCTTTCAGGTTTCCCATGCTGTTTACAAGGAATAAATGGTGATACCAATAAAACTTTTGAAGTTATATGTTACCAATTTAATTTTCCATATTGAAAGGAGAGGGCTTCAAGTTTGTCTTTGAGCCTCCCAAGCCCCCAGAATTTAACTGATGTCTTCTATTGCTCTCTGGAAGTTTGGAAAAGCAAAATACATTTAATGAGCCCAGCACAGGTTGTGTACTATTCCCAAACACATTCAATTTTGGAAGGAGGACGAGAGAAATTTTCAGAATATAAACTTTTAAGCAAAGGCCAGCACTGCTTTCCCAATATAAGTAATCCTTTCAGCAAAACTGGAGCATATGGGTTAGTAGGTGACTGCAAAATCGTGCCAAAAAAAAATTTAATGCCTGATACAAACAGAATATATACAAGTTGAAAGATCAATCGAATTACCTGGAGTCGATCCCATTACAAGACATCCCCCCCCGTACTCAGCGCTTGCAGAGAAAATAAGCATACACCAAGATTATTCTTGTTTGGGTGCATTTACACTGTTTATTTAAGTAATGTAGCAGGGCAGTTTTCACAACAAGTTTGCAGTGGTGGCAGAACACAAAGATTAGAAAGGGATAGTTGATATTTGCTCCGCAGCGGGAAGCATGAGTTATTGATTGGCTTCGTATCAGCCTAGAGCTCCTTTTTAATATAATAAGATTAGTTTAGAAGGGTGTTTTATAAATCGGGTGGTTCTAATTTGATTTGAGTACTGGCTCTTAGTGACTTGCCAAAGTTCAGTAAATATGCAGAGTATAGTATATGCACTTTATCTTTGTATATTAGCTATGACATAAACACAGAGGGGAAAAGTCAAATTTTATACATCAGAAAATGGGTTTTTTGCCAGACATTATAACATTGCGTATTTAATTTAACTGATGTATGTTAAAATGGGAAACCAAATTCAATGAGCTGTTTGTTTCTTTCTGCAAATACACTTACATCAATGACCTCTGAGGACACGACCTTAAAATGTAACTAGATGTTTAAAAGAGCCTCAAAGATCTATATAAGACATTAATGTTTGTGTCAGAGGGCAGTCCACAAGCATGTATATACTCAGCTGTCTATATGTCGACTGTTATACTTTTATTGTTACAGGAAACCAGCCAAAATCCCAAACAGAAAAATTATCATCTCTTTTTTTTTTTCTTTGTGGTTTGGGTTGGATTTTTTGTTTTGTTTTGGTTGGGATTTTGTTGGGTTTTTTTTTTTTGGCACGGTCTTGTTTAAGACTGAAGGCACGACCTTAAGTTAGAACACATTTTAGCCCTATCCAGTAACTATTTTGGCACCTCATGGGTGTTTTTAAATGCTAACCCTTCTTGGGGAGCATAAGACCCCAACAGAACGGTCTGGCACAGCACAAGGAGGTGTGCAGCACCCGTGTTTGCGGGTTGGCGTAGGGCTCCTAAAAGAAGAATGAACAACCATTCCAGCAGGGCATGGGCAACTCCTGGTCACCTCTCCAGGGATGAGCTGATGTCAAGTTCTGCTGTCTGTCAGGATTAAGTGCCTGTTTGCTTTTTCACTAACATGTGGTTTGAGAACAAAGCGGCTCAAATCTCCTCCGTCCTTAACAAAGCATCTCAAATTGCTGAGTAAAATTCCTTAATCCCCGCCCTCTTAATCTGAAAACACCAATGACACACGGTAACACTGAGGTCTCTTTTTGCCTGCCGTAGAGCACCGTTGCCAACCATGTTTGGTTTGGAAACTTTTTCTACAGCAGCCTGTTATCAGAGGGAAACCCCAGGTGATTTGTTCTCAGAGCAGGTCTGTCCAAGTAATTTTCCTTCCTTATGTTTTCATTCCAAATGAGAAACGGAATACAAAGCAGAAAAACAAGAAAAACCAGCATGGTTTTCCCATAAACACAGGCAATAAAGCGCAAGGTGGGTTTTTCCATCATGAGAACCATGAGGAGGGATGCAACAGCTGCTTGCTCAAGTTGTCAACTACATGTTCCATAGGTCAAGCGAGAAGAGACAGCAGCTTCAAGTTAAGTGCAACACACACTCCCACCAGTATGAGCAAGAAAAACTGAGTCTAGAAAGTAAGAAAGACAAACACCTGATCTGAAGAGAATTGAGCCACTGTAACCTGGTGCCGTAAAGTCTAAAAACCAGGTGGCTCGATCACAACACGTACCTGTAGACATCATTCTCACATAAAACTCAGCCCTTGCCATGGACAGTATGTTCCTGCTAGCATTTAATCAACAACAAAAATCAAGTCCCAATTTTTGCTAGAAAGTTTAGAGAAATTACTACTCGCTCGCTCTTCAACCATTCCTCCTGCCGTTACTACTGCTTTCCTATCACTCTCTCCCTACTCCTAAGCATCAGTTGTAGCTGTCTCAACTTGGTTTAAGTGGTAAAAACACAGCCCTGAACAGGTGAGACCCAAGCTTTGCCTGGCCAGCAGTAATCAGAAATGCTTGGCCAGGGAAGAGCACACACGTAGGACAGCAGCAACACTTTCCCCATGCGCTCCCCCAGTCCTCCTTCTCCGTGGGAGATACGAGCAAGGTTCTCCTTAAAGCCAAATATGCAGGAGTTTGCCATGCAAAATTCGGGAAGATGGGGAAAGCAAGAGATAGTTGGCACTTGAGTAGGCTTTACTCTTTTTCTTACTGATTTCAATCCTTTCCTTTGAGGTTTAGCTGTAGAGGTCCATGAACTGAATTGCATGCACTGTTACCTAGTCCTACTTTGATCTACCTTTGCCAAATATTAATTTGTGGTCTGTGTTCTCCCTCCATTTCTGACCTCAGCAATGTGTGTGCCTTTGTTCAAGCTTTGGTTCCTGGAAGAGCTCCAGAGGATCAAGAGCAGCCCCTCTAATCATGGCCAGGTCAGCAGAGGCAGGAATTTCATCTTAAAAGCCATAAGGAGCAGCAATTGAGTCTCCGTGAGGAAACTTCTAATATGTTTTCTTCCTCCCATCAAGTGAGACACCAGGAGCCCTGACCATGAAAAATAACTAACCAGTAGTAGTTAGCTGGAAAGTACAACTCATTGCTAAGATGTTTACGTGCAGCTGGAGTAGACTGGTGTGGAACAGAGCATGCAGGGCAGGTGGTCACAAGGATACGCAACACTTATTTCTATATACTCTTTTAATTGACTGCTTGAGGTAGAGCAGAAAGGATTATCAGGGTTGTACACCTCAAGAAGCCAGGGCCAGAGGTTGCAAACACACCAAGAAAACCACTAACTGGGCTATAGTATTTTGGAGAAGAACAGGTAGGCTTTCGCATCTCCATGCCGCAAAGCTTGGTCATAGAAGAGTTTTTCTAGGTGTGAGAGGTGGTTCTTGAGACCGGAGCTGCGAAAGCTAAGGAATGTTTTCCTTGCCTACCACATGTCCAAAAAACATTGCTTCAACTGTCTCAAGAGGCTTCCAGCTTTCCTACTCAGAGGAGACAGGAACTTAAAAAAATACTTAAAACCTCTGAGAAAAAAGCGTGGATACGCATGTCCACTAAGGATGCTAGAAAAGGTCCCTCTTGGTGAATCTAAATTATTGAATTAAATAACAGTGAGTTTGCAAATAGGCAGAAAGTGTCCAAGACAGCTTTCTCCACAGAAAAATTATGAATAGGGAGTTAGAGAGTAGTTCTCTCTCTGAGGTTACCCTGAAGAGGTGGCTGCAAATAAAGCCGTGAGGTTAAAAAGCCAGGAGCAAGGTGCATCCACGCAGGCAGAACTCTGGAACAGATGGGAGCCAACAGAGCTCAGGGAGGACCAAAGACCCTCAGATCAGATGACTGATCTCACAAAGAGTGAGCACAGGTCAAAATCTTGAAAAAATACAGATTATTAAGGAAAAGCATCTTTCCAAAATTGTCCCACGTTACTCCTGCAGGCAATGAGACTGCATCCTTAAACATGAGCTAATGGCAGGGCTTTAATCAAACCGTCCCAGTGGAAGTGCTAAGATGCTTGAAACACAACTTGTTAGCCAAAATTTCTCCATACTAAGGTGGAAAATGAGCCTTGAAAGGCTCACAAACCAGACATTTCTCGGTCAAGGATGGAGAGGCAGTCATTGCTGCCAAACGCCGCTCTTAACCCAAGTGGTAATAGCTCCTGGCCTGAAGAACTAGTTAGCTCTCATTTATATCAGCAGAAAGCAGTGCCTCCACTGAAGTCAATATAGTTTCACTGGGGTAAGTGCGATCAAATTAGGCTCGATGTCCACAGACCTTAGTGTATTACTTGCCTCAGGGCAGGGGAAGGAGAACAAAAGGCTCGTATATCGGTATCTGCGTTTGGTCTGTAAAGTATTGCTCTTTCGCCCGCCACATCTTTCAGCGACGGGCTATGTGGAGTCATACAATTAAAAAGTCATTTATGTTCAAGATTTCCACCTCCCTGACATATGCCTTGTCACAGCAGAAGTGTTTAGCTTTGCACCAAAGAGATTTGAGTGTCACAAAGAGATGGCTACCAGCAAAAATTACTCCTAGGTGAAAAAGGAGAGGGAAAAAGGCAGAGACACACATAGAGCATCCTGGAGATATTACAAGAGCTCTATCAGAGCTAGTTCTGGGTACAAGCAAAGCGGGTAGTTGCCGAAAACAGCTGGGAGACAAAGGCACAGGAGCATTTCCCCAGGTGTCCTTGCCCCTGCATGGCAGCATGGCCTGGCTGATGGTCCCATTGGTGGCAAGTGGAGTCAGCGATGTGAAGGGCCAACCTTCACAGCCACCTCCAGCACTTGTATCAGTAGTCACAGACATCAGAAATTTTGTTTGCAGTACTCCAAGCTGGAGCGTAAAACCTCCTGGATGATGCTGGTGCAGGAGGCAGAGTCCAAGGAAGAGACTGGTGAGCCTGGAAGAGGACAACCACGACCTGCACGAAATCATAGAAATCATAGAAATCATAGAATCATAGAAAATTCAAGTTGGAAAAGATCCGTGGGATCATCGAGTCCAACCATTGACCCTACACTACAAGGTCACCCCTAAACCATATCACCCAACGCCACATCTAAGTGACACCATCCAGGGATGGCGACTCAACCCCCTCCCTAGGCAGTCTGTTCCAGGGTCTGACCGCTCTTTCCGTGAAGAATTTCTTCCTAATGTCCAGCCTAAACTTACCCTTACGAAGCTCAGGACCTGGCTCTGGGAAAAGCCCGATGACTGCCTGTTTCTGTTTTTCCCCCATTCTTTTACATGATTATCATCACACCATCCCTACCAGCTTTGGGGCAAAGCGCGTAGGTGAACTTGTAACTACGAACACAAACGCATACAAACGCACACCCCTTTTGTCAGCCGTAGCGTTTTATGGCCCATGGGTGAGTAATAAGCCAGGGCTCGGAATGATATAACTTTCAATCATGTTAATTAAATTAATATGGCCCATGCTAATGAAAACCACAAAATACTATTTTGGTGTCCGTGAGCACATACGTTCTGATAATATCAACTTGTCATTCTGATGTTCCTTTCTACACCAAATACCAGCAATGTAAACATCTCTAACAACGCTTTCATCGTAACAAAGGAAATTCTGCATCAGCACCAGACTGAATGCAGACAGACTTGTGTAAGCAGCAAGCTCCAGAAATATTCAGCCATGCTCGGGCTCACCGAAGCTTCTACAAATGCTCCTCCTATCTAATCTTTTAAAACTACTTTTAAGGTATATTTTTGGCTCATGTTTTTTTTTTAGGTTGGGTTGCTTGGTGGTTGTTTTTTTTTTATTATTATTATTATTCTTTCCCTGCGTGATTAGCCATCCAGGAAATGTTTAAATTACAAAATCATAAGGTTTAAAAGATTTATAGATCAAATTATATTAACCTAATGCAATAGGCCAGCCATACGGAAATTAGAAGTCTTTATATTATATTTTGGTTATTAAATTGCTCCCTTTATACTGTTTAGTTTGTTTGTAACAGCAAGGTTTTGCTGTCTGATGTCAGAACCCGCAGAGTAACCAAGCAAAAACAAATGACTTAGTCCTTGGTTCAAAGAAATAATAGGTTACTAGCATAATTAATTTTATGTTTAATTACTGCAGAATGAAACAATTCAACAATATCCAATCAATCCTCAGAATGACAGAACAGAAGGTCAGCAGTTGCTAAGTCAATTGTTTTGAAAGAGAAATTTATGTCAGGTTCTCTTTTATGTGCTGGAGAAAGAAATTGGATAAAAGTGGTCAAGCAAATGTTAATTAATTGTATAAATGTAATCCTGTTGTCATGCGAAAAATCAGAGACTCCAGGCACAGCATTCAAAACACTGGGTACGCGTCAGCCAAGAACATCTAGAAATGGTGTCCTCAACTTAAAATAATAATTATAGAAGCAAGGAGAACAAACAGGAATGTTTGAAAACCGGATTGGCATTCAGAAATGCGTTTGTATGAGCTGACAGGCTCAGTTCGGTGCCTATAGAGACAGGTCCATGTTGCCAACGCCTATGATTATTTTTTAATCTGAGCCTCCAGGTATTTATGAAGATTTTATTTTCCTGCAGCACTAGGTTTTAGAGTTACCTACCCATTCCAATTTTGCCTTTTAGAGTGGCCTACCCATTCTGATTTTGCCTTAAAATATCCATTCCTGTTTTTCCTGCTTCCTAAGTCCCAGGAAAATTTTGCATTTCAGAGCAATTTCCACCATTTTCCAAGTGTTGCTGATCACGTGTTTCCAAAACCGGGATTGCCCGGTGGGCTCAGGCATCCTCTGATCTAAAGTTTCATTTTTGCTGTACCACTCACCTCTTCAGGTCTTACTGATGGCAACAGAGAGCCCTCTAGCAAAGCAAAGCATCTGCCCAGGTGGCCAAGAAGGCCAATGGCATCTTGGCTTGTGTCAGAAAGAGCGTGGCTAGGAGGACCAGGGAAGCAAGTGTCCCAAGGCAAGGACAAGTTACCACTGGCAGACAGGAGAAGGACAGTGCTTCATTGCCTAGTTAAGCTGCAATCTTATATGCAAACAAAGCCGAGCTGTGTTACGAACAAATTTTGCTGTCTAGAATGGAAAGAAACCTCAGGGCATGCTGGATAGCCTCAGCCTCAAGCTCTCCAGCTCACAAAAATCATTTGACTGTGCACCTGGTTCATTGTGAAGATGGTACCTGCGATGCTTTGAGAGCTTCTTTCAGAGGCACTTAGCTGGTGCCAAAAAAGGGAGCGCAGCTACTGCTGATCTCCAGCCCAATTTGATGATGGGAAATCAGACAAGAAGGAGTGAATGATGAGCTCTGCTGGCATTTCTGAGCCTCACCCAGGTTTTGGCTCTTATTTTCCTGTGGGAGATGCCAAATGAAGCAAATGTAGAGCTGTATACTTGTTTTAAATGTATATATTATGGAAGGACCTAAAAGATGGCAACAAGTGGGAAGAGTGCGCCACCCAAAAGCTCTGGCATGGACCCTTGTGATGTTACCATGGCTGTGCGTGGTAAATAAAGCTACGGAAAAAGTTACTGAGCTTGAGCAGGGGCTGATTTTTAAATCTTAGTTTAAAATTCTTAGATGCAAATGCTTTAATGTCGCAACAAAACCACAAGGGTTTCCTTCTTTTAATTCTGACTTTGCAACAGAGGCTGAACACAACTGCTTTCTGTACAGAAGGATGCTCCACACAAAAGGCAAAGGCATCGAAAAGAATTGTCTCGAAATGTGCTCCTAGAAAAGTTATTTCATGGCTTTGCTATGCTCGAGTCTGAACCGACGATGCCAGCATTACTAATCTTTGAAATGAGGGGGTTTACATTGGGAGTGTTGACATAACCTTAGCTACAGCAGGAAAAAAAAGGGTACGAGAAGATGGAAATGTATATTTTTGGAAATAGATTTCGTTCTGACAACCCTATAACAAACAAGTGAAGTTTTAATGCTGCGCTTCGATGAAAAATGAGCTGCTGAATAAACATCAAGCTAATTCATAAAGAGCAAACTCAGCCTGTTTAATATTTTTTGAACTGTCCCAAAAATTCCATTGATCACTAGTGACGCTGTAAATAGAAAATTCTTGCCATTTTCAAAGGAGCCAGGAGAATCTCCTTGGGGTTTGCCTATCAAACTCTTAAACACTTTTGAAGCTCCCAGGCTAAAACATAATAAATCAAATATGAAACTGTATAGCACTGGGCTAAGCTGGAACCTATGATTATGTGGTCTATTCCTGGGATTGTTTGACTTTTTGTGAAGTATTTTGTTTCTACTTAATTACCATGTCCTTCACCAAAAAGTCAAACATCCCTCGCTCGATCAATCAGCTATTTGGTTAGAAGGGCACAAATACTTCAAATATTAGCGACTGGACCATTCTCCAGTTAAGTACCAATGTACGATGCTATATTTCCTTCTTGGAAAACTAAATCCATATCATGCCCAATGTTAAAATAAATCTCTTGGGGCTGGATCCCTCTGTCCCTAGCTCCTGTTACTCTTTGTGATTCCTTAGGCAAAGTTATGAAAATAAGATATCAGATACACCACATTAAGTACATCCTAAAACAAAAGATCAAATGAATATTCAACAAGCATTTGTATAATCCTGAAAGCCGAGGATCCTTCACTGCATTTTTTCTGATTTGGGGGGTTTTTTGTTATGTTTTGAACATTTTCAATCTGATATTCTTTGCCCATTTTCCCTAGTGTCAATCCTATTGCCTTCCTAGCCAAGAAGTACCGAGGCTGCTCAACACCCCTCAAAAATATATATAAAATCAAGAGCTACTTGGGTTAAAAACAAAAAAGAGAGCACATTTCCTATTTTAAACTAAAACACCTTTATTTCTTCCACCCAGTAACCCGCCGTCCCAGGGCACCAAATGAGCTCACACCTGCCATTTACTGCTCCTTGTTGGGCGAAAAGCAAATTTTATTCTGCTGCTCTCCCACTCTGCCTGCAATCCTGTCTTTCTCCAACACAAAACATTCTTCTTTTTAATTTATCAGCCAGGTAGGCTATTGTGGATACCTTGCCTGGGGGGCAAATGCCAGTAAAATCAAGGTAGCAAGAGGTATGCTTAGATTAGCAGCTTGAGCCCAAGCTGGTGGGGGAGTCTGGGATAATTTCATGTTAGGCAGAGTCAAAACCCAGGCTGTCCAGTCACAGTGCTATTTTAACCCAAACTAGCATCTTTCCCACACTCCTCCCTTGGTAGCACAGACGTGCTTTCAACTGACAAGCTCCCCCACGCTACAAATTTTATTCCTGTCCTTTCATTTGTCCTGCTCTTCCCAGAAAACACTCTGGGACATAACATCTGTCTTTACCCTCTTACTTTTTAAAATTTTTTTGAAAAAAGGGAAAATACATAATTTTCAAGTGGCCCAGAAGCTGATGCCTACATTCTTTCCCCCAAATCCCACACTCAAATACCAAAAGCATCCTTTTATGATTTTGTAAAACGAATGCATGGATGACGTAGAAGTCTGAAGCAGCCTTGCACGCACAGAGCAACCCTTGCCACACTACTTTAAGTCAACTTTTTGCACCGAGAAACAACACAGCTATGGCTTAACCTGGGCTGCATCAGACTTTCTCATTTTTAAATGTCGCCTCCTGGAATCACTCAAAACTTTTGCGTCCTTCTCCGTAGGGAAGCAAGGACAAATCTCTTCAAGCAAATGTTAAAAATATTTGCATATTTACAGTTCAGGGCTGCTCACTCTGTTAATTCCTTTGAAAAGCAGGTGGATAAAGCCCCCTCAATTTCTCCCAAAGCCAGACGGGCTGTGGTTGCCATCACTTAAACTACAGTCTTACTCTGAACCCCCATAAGAGCCAACGTCAGCTTAATCCATACTGCTTTAGAGTTGGATCCATTTGTTCAGGAACAAGTATATCAAGTTGTTTCGCTCTCACACTACACAACCCAAAGGTTTGCATAGTTCAGAGCGCAAATCTTTTTGTTAACAGCCTTTTTCTATATACTCACATAGCAGAAAACTAAATAAATGTGTGTATACACACACGCATGTTATAATGTTCTCATCTGTATAACAGCTCATGTGTAAGTTGGGGGGTTTTCCCCTCCCTCTTTTTCCTTTCAAAGGAGGAGAAAAGTTTATTTTAATGCAGGTCTCTCAGTCTTCAGCACCATACTTCAGAGACAGTGATAGGTCAGCATGCCTCGGTTTAAGTTTATGAACTGCCAGCCCACTTTCGATGACAAAAGAAAATGTAACCTAGGCTGGTTTTCAACCACCGATTGTCAGATCCCATGTTCAATATGTCATATGGAGTACACTTCATTAAGGACTGAGTTACTTTACTTGTAACATGAGCTAAATTAAAGGCAATGTCAGGCTGCATAAATCACCAGTTTAAATGTATCACTAAGTGCATTGAAACAGCCAACATCACCCTGTGCCCTAAAATAACCCAAAAATCTGGGCTTCATTTTTATACGCTGTAAGGATGACAGATAGGAGATTTTTTTGGTCTTTGCTAGGGCTCACAATTCTACCATTAGGAACTACTGAACTTTTATAGAGCAGCAATGGCCCGGTGACACTTCTCAGACAATGTATTTCATGGTGCCGTGAATTCAGAGCTCACAAGGAACAGATCCAGAGCATCTATCATAAGAGTCCTTCGTTATACTGACAGGGTGGAAATTTGGCATCCCATCTTTAAGGGAGGCTCTGGGAAGGGACAATCCGGGGAAACACTTGCACCATTGCCAGGGCAGTTCCCCTCGGGTCAACCTCTGGATGACATGACTCAAGTCAATGGGGTATCACAGGATCTAGGCAGACAATTTTCCCACCAAGATATTTTTCTATTACCAGAGGTGAAAAAAGCTACATGAAATGAAAAGAGTTGGTAAGAAAAAAAAAAAAAAAATGCACTAGTGCCTCATCTGTAAAAATCCAGGACATAACTCTCTCCTCTCACAGCATTTTTATTCCAGTGCAGCCCTGTTGATCACTTTTTCTCTACATTGAGCTGTCTAGTCTCCTAGACCCACGCTGAAATTTTAGGGAAGACACTGGCTGGCCAGAACCATGGAAGATGCTTCCAGATGACAATGGATGGCAGAAAAAATTAACACAAAGGGCCAATTCTTCATGTCCATTCCCCAGTCAGGAAAACGCCTCTAAGTCCGAGAGAATACATCAGTGTAAGGCTGGTGAACGCAAGTAAAGAATTAGACTCTAAATTGCTCCTTCATATTTATTCCAGCTGTTTGAACAGTGTATTAACTTCTGTTAAATAAGTAAACTAAATTTACTTACTAAAAAGTAAATAGGACTTGTCTGTTCTTTTCAATGAATCTTTCATGTGTTTTTAACTTGAGAGGAAGGCAAGAAGTGAAATAGTAAGGAGGCGGGTTTGTGCTGGTCTGCTTGCCATCTGGATCTCTCTAGGCCCTGGCATCTGCAGGATAGGAAGGAAAAAAAATCAAAGTAGTCCTGGAAGGAAGAGGCTGCTACCTAGCAGACAAATGGGAGAAACCCGGAATTGAAGAGAAGGCAGAGGGGAAATGTGAAACTCATTTATTTAGCCTCCTAGTGCAGATTTCTTAGTGTGCCCCTTAACTTTCTGATCTCTTTGTTTTCTTGAGTATGATGATTTTCATGCCTTCTATTCTTTTTCTCCTCACATTTTAGTTTGATGTTCATTCTCCACAAGCTTCCTGCATATGTCAGCATGAAACAATAGGCTCTCATTACACTTGGCTTCTTTCATCTCCTTCAGACACTGACCTACATTTGTTCTGTTTTTGTCAGCATGGAAACATTTTCCCGGATCAGTTTGTTAGAAATAAATAAATAAATAAATCACATGTTCCATATTACCAACCGTGTTCTGTTGTCTGGTGTATTTACTCTGGATGGTCTCGCAAAGTAATTTCAATTAAATTGAGAAGCCCTGTGGTACTAAGACACCTGGCTGGAGTCGAAGATTTACACTCATTGGAAGTGAAGTGTTGGCAGAGCATGGGAAACCGTACCTCAGTGACCATCAACTCACGTGCTGTCATTGCTGGATTAGCGAAAAAAACACGTGCATCATTAGTGCGGTGGGAGTGAGACCTTGCCACATGCATGTCATGACCAGACCTGTGGCAAGTTACAAGAAAATCCTTTTTCCACCCCACCGTTGCCTGCCCTCATTTCACAGTGATGAGCTGCTCGTGTTTGTCTGATGGAAAAATAAGAATGACCCAAATGGTGGTATGTTATCAGACCATTTGGCCAGTTTTCCCAAAGAAAGTAGCAACGGGTTGGCTCTAGTCTGCCCAGTCCAGCTTAGGAAGAAAGCAAGAAGTGTGGAGTGGGAGACATCCTCTGCCCGCTGACTTGGGGAAGTCCAAGCAACATTGGTGACTGTTCTAGATCCATATCTGAGCAGCATTGGTGCACGTTCTAGATCCAAATCCAGGACACCTGTGTACGCAGTCCTGCCATTTCCACAGCACATTGCAGAAGCTGCCGAAAACATACGGAGTATTTCTGTCTGTATATTACCTGCAGAAGAATTTGGTCAACATTTGGTGCACGTTCTAGATCCAAATCCAGGACATCTGTGTATGCAGCCCTGCCATTTCGACAGCACATTGCAGAAGCTGCCGAAAATATAGGGATTATTTCTGTCCGTATTTTACCTGCAGAAGAATTTGCTCAACACGGCTACTTCCAGCTTCTCACATGTGTGGTTTGATCTTCAGGATTCACGGTACCTGTGACTTAATTGCTGACTTTGGAATGTCGATCCCACTCATCCACCCTTGAATACAGAACCAGGATCAATGTGCCTTTGCCATCAGGCAGTCATGGACACCTATACAAATATCTCAAGCCTTTTCTCTGAGAAAGTGTATAGACTTCAAGAAAACAAAGACAAAACACGAGCAGCTGCCCAACAGCCAGTATCCAGTCATACCAATCACATGCTTTGTTACACTCGCCGTGCAAAACAGCAGATACAGCAGGTTTCATCCTAGGTCTTTCAAACAGCAACCCAAATAAATACAGTGCTGATGCACAAAGAACTAGAATTTTGGTAAGGTGGTTTGGCAAAGCAGCCCTGACAATCTGTCATTTGGAAACACGTCACGTTTGACCTCGATCTCATAAACCAGGAGCTAAGCACGCTTCAACTCATCCTAGTTTGTGGGAATGCCTATAACATATATATTGTGCTGTCCTCCTGGAGATGATAATTTTTAAAATACTATTTTTCAGTTTTCTGCTCATTGGCCCAAGGAAAAAAAAAAAAAAGCACAAAGACTGAATATTTATAGAAGGGCAAAGCCGAAGCAGCTACTACTTGAACATTCAGGCAGCCTCAGCTGCTGGGTAGACAGCTTAAAAATGCCAAACCAACAGAATCCGCCTGCCCAAATGTTTAGTTTCAGGACCACACAGCCTGGCGTATGAGTCAAGCTCCTGTGTCTCTCTAAGATGTAGCAGAGCCATACTGTTGTCTGAAGCCAGCACGGAAGTTGGTAGCAGATGGGTGCAACCGTTCTTGCCACGTGGCGCGTTCAATCAAACTGCCCTTAATGCGACTGGCTTGCACCTGAACCATCACCGCAATAAGGCTTCTGATACTCATCTTCAAAGGTGCCATTAAACAGGACAATGGGCAGAAGGCTGAAGACAGACCAACAAATCCTACCAGGCCATGAGTTCCCAAGCACAGATCAGAGGAGCCTCGGGAGGGGGAAAAAGAAAAAAAAAAAAAAAAAAGAAAAAAAAAAAAGAAGTAATAGAAAGAGATTGCAAGACATAAACCTTCTTCCGGGTCTGAAACACAACAGAGGCACCCCATGATCAAAAAGGTCATGGGCACCCCAGGTTCAAGAAGGTCATGGGCACCCCAGGTTCAAGATGTCAAGACTGCTGCTGACCCCAAGGAACATCACTTTGGAGGCACTGAAGCAGAAGTCATGGTCCTCTGCAGCCTGGCATACTCTGCAATATGGCAATAACATTCCCAGCATATCCGATGGACTCATGTGTTCCTCAGGACAGGAACAAACCCAGACGCGCGGTACAGAGTTGACCCCCTGTAACCATCTATCACTCTAAAATGGAACAACCTCAGGAAAGAGTTTTCTCCAGTAATTAATCATCACGGAAGTCTCCGTAATAAGGCATTTAGGAAAGAAAACAGTGTGTACCCCTTTGATTACAGAATGCACTTCAGGAGCCATATTCTGATATTTCCTGATTTCAGCTCCTATTAAAAGCTGCCTGGAAAGAGACCGTTTAAGCTTTCCAGCACCAGTCAAAAATATATTCTTTGGAGACACTTCAACTCTTTTTCCATTTATGTGCACAGAAAGATGACATACTTACTCATGAATGATGGTAAGCCAAAGGGGTCTTTATCAAACATATCAAACAAAGTTTGAACACAAACTTAGGTGGAACATGGAAGATAGAGTGGCTTGTTCCTCCCTGTGAAAGCTTTGCACTTCCAGCCAGGAGCCATAAAGCAACTTCAACATGCAACGTCAGGGTTCTCCTGACACGAGAAAGACCTCAAGCACAGTATGAAGAGAGCCTTTGAAGAAACACACAGCACCCTGAGATGTCCCTTATGCAGCCTCACGCATGCCAAATCACACATGCCATTGAGCTCACATAAGAAGTGACATGCAGGGAGACAGGTATTTTGGAAAACACAGATGCGTCCCCGCAAAACAGTAGACCTCTTACATACACTTTTCCCTCTGTAATGGTGATAAACCCAAAATAACCATCTGAAGACTTACCGTTCTTAATTCAAATCCCCCCTTCCCTCATCCCGAACATGGGAAGGATTGGGTCCCAGTGAGGACCTTCTTATTCTGGCTTGTCTCCATGTGCAACAGATTTAGTGCCTCAGCCAGAAACCACAACTCTCAATGCTGTTGCCCCACACTGAGCTCCTGACAAGTACTGTAGGCTTTTTATAATTGATTAGGAGATTATTTTGGCTGGCCTTGCACTTGCATAGGTGATTCCTAATGAATGCGCAGTGCTTTGGCATTTGATGCCAGCTACAAGCTCTTTATTAGCGTTTATTGGTATTAGGTAACATTTTGAATTGATGGGACAAATAATTCCTAACCCCAAAAGACTCTTGTGAGCCTTAGGAAATATTTATGTAGAGGAGCCAGTGTACTAAAGTTCACCAGGATGTCTTTCCTTGTCCTAAACAGGTGAAAGGCAGCGGGCAGACACCTCAGCACATACACATCCTATGTAAAAATGGTTTGCGAAAATAAACCCAAGTAAGTAATGACAACTTGATGGACTTCAACTGGAGGAAATGCCACGGTTGAGAAATGTGCAGTGAGGTCACAGGACTGTCTTGGTCACATTAGGGAGGTGCTTGCAAGGAGGAGGTTGCCTGTATATGAGCTACCTGAGGGGAGGAAAACAAGAATACCTGTCGTCAGCGTAGCTCTGCACCAGGTAAGAATATAGTGATTATCAGGTTCAGCTGAGTCCCTTAACACCACCCGAGAGGTAAAGCTCAATTCCTATTAATTGTCACTCTAGGTCTGTCTCTTCCATCTTCCATTTTCTCTCCTCTTAACCTCCTGCCTAATAAAGGTCAGGCTTGCTCAGCCATGGAAAAATTCTCTCTTGAAAGTCCTTGGTTGGAGGCAAGCTAAGACAACGGGCTAGGTATAGAGTGGTACACTGGAGCGAGATTTACACGTACTGAGCATCTGGTCTGATTCTTTTAAAGCCCACAACAAGCAATAACACTGCAAACCGGTTTTCCAGCAAGTGAGCTGTAAGCATCAGAAGCTACGTTTACTTATTTTTTTTATCTTTTTATTTTCCCCCCCATTTGCACACATTTGGATGTTTTATTCCTTTGGCCTTAAGAACAAACAGGGTAGGACTTTCAAGCTTCAGAGTTGCTACCTAAAACTAGCTCCTTCTTTCACAGCAAGGTCATTTAATACCATCTGAGAGACTGACAAGCAGGATATTTTCTTTCTCCCGCCCTTACCCTCCTATAAAGGGCTCTATAGCTAAAGCAGAATAAATTTAAAAAAGGACCAAAGTAAAGGTGCTGTTCAGTATTAACATCTGAACTGTAATTTTATCACCTCTGATTATCAAAAAAAAAAAAAGTGCTGCATGTTCAGCCACACAAAAGGTTAAGCAAAGGTTTCTATGCTTTGTTCAGCTGAATCACAGAAAGCTTTAGGTTACTCTACACAGACTCTGCACCCTGGAGCGGAGAAACCCATTTCCAAGAGGTTTCAATGGGAGTGAAACAGAGGCTGCATCCGTACCACACTGGGACATCAGAGAGCCACGGGTGCTTCCTAACTTCAGCATCCCCAGCTTGGATGGGGTTTAATTCCCACCAAGCCTGTGCAATCGAAGAGGTGCAGAGCACCCTGCCAGCCCAGCTCCCAACCTGGCATCTTGAAACCACCACAGAAGCGGTGGGAGGAGAGCTGTGTTTTGCCTCCTGCTCATTCTACAAAGCTGTAATATGGTTTTGGCCCATCTCAGTAAGGACCATCAGACATGTGCTATTAGAGCCTCAACCCACCACCTCATCATCCCTTTCCTGGATGGAGGTGGAAGAGGCCAAATGATGCCCATTGCTCTAAGTGGAAACATTTTTGGAAATACATACTCTTCCCAGAAGGTGCTGCTGCATCTCAAACTGAATGAAGAACAGACAAGAACTTCCATTTCTACACTACTACCCAAAAAGTTGATTTTTTTTCTTTTTTTAAAAGAAATGACACAGAAAGAACAGGCCAGCCCAGACCTCAGGGGCCAGTCCCTCAGCTGGTATGAATTAGTCAAGCTCCTTCAATACAATTAGAGTCGTTTAGTCCCACTGAAAAGCTACTTCAGAAAAATGGAAGACTAAAAAGCCAGTATGAGGGTCCAGATTTCAAATCCTCTCTCCAATCAAACCTCCAGATCTTATCAACCTGCCTGGACAACCTAGAAAGCCTAACCAGGTCTCTCGAGATCCCCATTTCAATGCTTTGGATGGTGGTGCAGCACATGGGAGAACCTGACCTCTCGTTTTAATCTTGTGGAGAAGGAGGGGGGAAAAAAAAAAAAGAGAGAGAAAAAAAAAAAGACCAAGGCACTTTGCTATTGCTATGGCTTCAAGACAGTGACCAAAATTAAAACAGTATCTAATTCTAATTAATGGGCTCCTGTCATCAGCCCTTTCTTCTCTCCTCCTCTGATAGCAGCGCCAGTAGAAAATTGCCAAATCTTGTGCAAAGGCTGACAACCTTCACAAAAAGGTCTTTGTAGGCAAAGTTTTAAGAGGAAGCACAACTCGGGACCCACAAAAAAAAAAAATTGACTACTAAAAAAGACATCTGCATGTTTTTCCGAGTGTTTTTCTTGGTCTGAATGGGTTTATTTTTCCTGCAGTGCTGTGAGTGCGGCGCTGGCTGTCTCGCAGCAAGAGCCCAGCGAAGGCGACTGCCAGAATGTCATAATCAGGTAATGGGGGGAACGGGTCCACAAAGCTCATCCATCTTCAACCGAAAACTCCCTTCAAGACCAGCCCTTCCTGCGACTCCCAGCTACTTAACTTTTCTGCCCGACAGACAAGACCACACAGGATCTAACCTGTGGATTGTGCTATCTCAACTAAATGTTTTCGGAAGATCATGATGCAGAAAAACAAACAGGAAAAGCCTTGCAATGGGCAGATAGTGGATAGTCTAATCCCTCCCAAACAGCTCTTCACCTTAACCCCAAAACTCACCTCCTGGTTTAAGGTGGTTTATTCAATTTGATTTATTTTCTGGAGAAAAATGACTGTGCATACATCATGAAAAAATAGCACAAGTGACACCTAGTAACAACCTGGGATAGAGAGAAAAACCTGAAGATGTTCCAGGTCTCGCTTCCATTGAGATGTGAACATTGTTCCAAAGTCACTTGGACACATTTTTTAAAAAGTGTTGTTAACTTCTAACAGCAAGAGAAGTAATTTAATCGGCTAAGATCTTTCTTTGGTCTGCTCCTTTAGTAACCCTGTAATTCCTCCTGAGCACCTACTCCATGTCCAGCCTTAAGTACCCACCAGAAAATTCAAGAAAGCAGCTATTACATCCACCATCAGAGTCCTTGAAGTCAGGAGGACTAAAGTCACAGCATACAGCCACCAGCCCCACTACTGACTTATGCAAAGTGCTAGTCACTACATCCCTTCCACAGAGAAGTCTTTCTTTAGATAAGCCACTCAGCAATGCTTCATCACAGAGCACAAGCCTATTTGCATATTTTAAAGCACATTGGGAGGTCGTTTCCTGACTAAACAAAGACATTTTAAGGCATATTTGCTGTCTCTGTTTCCGCATGTTAAGAAAAATTTTGATTACAAGCGGTAATTAATTGATCACATAGAGCGCGCGTGCTTTGGAATTGCTGTGAATGAAATTGCATTGAAAACATCCTAACAAGGACATCCCCAAATATTTGAAAACAGACAGAGCTGCAGAATGAATACTGAACGTCATTCAAAGCTGATAATAACCATAATTCAATGCCAGTAAACAAATAAACAAAACCTTTTGGGCTAACAATTATTGAAAAGAGTTTTAAATTGCTGATTACTATCGTAATATCTGTAATGGAGAACAGCTGAATTTTTGCATGCTATGAAGAGCTTGCTCAAGTAGCAAGGACTGTTTTGTATACGGGTGATTTACATTCTTTTGTGGTGTATTGGTTCATACATCTCAGGAAGAAATCAAAACTACATGCCCACGCCTCATGGGAAACATAAAAGCAAAGGTCTATCAACATTGTGAACTTTTTTCTGTTTTCCGGTAGCCAAGGGATAAGCCCATATTTCTCTGTGCCGTCTTTCTAGAACACCGATATTCCAGTTCACATTAACTTAATGGAAAATTCCCAAAGACGAATGGAAACTAACTTTCTCCAAAACAAACAAAAACCAAATTATACCAAAACAAAGAAACCCCCAGAGATAACACGGGAACAATGAGAGATGCTGCTGGGCAGCTAGCAACTAAAGCAACCACTTCAAACGTCAATAACTCTATCCCAAGAGCTGAAAGAAGGTTTGTGCTCACAACATAGGGGAGAACCTGGTTCCCAGACCTTCTCTGCCTTGAACAGTCTTTCCTACCCATAGGAAAGGGAGAGCAGTTATGGGACATATGAGGCACAGGCCACATAAGGGTTTGTCTGGGGCAGCTGAGATGGCAGCAAAACCCCAGAGTCGGTGAGAATAGCTCTTGGATATTGGCCTCCCCGAGAAGCTTAGGGCACCAAGACCACAACTTCCTACTCCTGAAGAACGGGAACTGAAGAAATGGTCTACGAAATGTGAAAAGAAGCAACAAGCCTCAAGAAGCTCAACAGTCCCTTACTGCTTATTGACAACTATTGCAGCATCTTATGGTCGCATTTGTGAGTTTGGCCCTGGCAGAACTGCAAGATAGGACACATGTGGTAAGGATCAGGGCTTGCAGGCCAAGGGATCATTTATTGCCAGCCACTGGGAGCAGACATCTCCCTTGGTTCCAGTGTCCAGCTATTCAGGGAGGACCTGCCCTACCACAGGCACCCAGTTTCATTCTCCCTACACAACTATCCAGCATAACATTTAGATATCTAGGATCACAGTCCCTGGCTGTCACCAACAGTAATTAAAGGATGACATAAAGTCACATCCTTACATCCTGCCAAATTTTAAGGCTGGGCCGGCCACTCAACTCTGACAGAAACTCTGCAATCCTCTCCCACCCTCCTAAGG
>NW_009692898.1:22314-22664 GCF_000703405.1 Apaloderma vittatum | reverse complement strand
AGAGAGTTTGAGGCTGGAGAAAAAAAGAATTGAATCAGTTTAAAGGAAAATAAAATAGTGCTAACAATAACTATGAAGATGTTCAAGTATATACAGGTATCATCATCATCATGGCTGGGCTTCGCAAATGAAGATATGGGAAGGGCTCTACCCACACTTGCTACAAGCACACTGATGGCTAAAAAGGCCGATGTGGGACAGGCAAGTCTGGTTGCAAAAAGCACAGCAGAAAGTCTCCTTAGGCAGTATTGGCGAGGCATGGTCTTTCTGCGTTGTCTTTTCTCCTCGAGAATCATTCTACGTGCGTTCTCAAAGGAGGCAGCAGTGTTATGGGTGGGGGGGCCCCCCCC
>NW_009692898.1:4115-22049 GCF_000703405.1 Apaloderma vittatum | reverse complement strand
AGTCCAGTGGATGTTTAGGATTGTACAGAGGCAGCGCTGATGGAAGTGTTCGAGGAGTCGCAGGTGGTGGCGGTAGATGACCCATGATTCAGATCCATATAACAGAGCAGACAGCACAATGGCTCTGCAGACACTCAACTTTGCACTTGTCTTCATGTGTTTATTGCAGCAGACTCTCTTACGGAGTTTTCCAAAAGCTCTGTGTGCCTTTGCTAACCTGTTGTCTATCTCTTTGTCAATCTTACCATCCAAGGAAAAGATACTTCCTAGATAGTTGAACTGCTGGACTGACTTAAGCTCTGATTTGCCTATGGTGATGTGGAGATGATGGGAGACTTCCTGAGGTGCAGGTTGGTAAAGAACTTGTGTCTTCCTCAAGCTGATTTGCAGCCCAAAAAGCTCAGCAGCCTCTCCAAAGCAAGATACTCAAGTATATACAGATATACACACAACATGTAAATATATTCAAAGATAAAAATGAATATGTCAATACAGAACTCATACCTTCCAGATTGCAACTAGTCCCTGAGCAGAAAAGCCCCAGACTGGGCTCAGCAGCAGACAGAAACACCTGAGCTCGAAGTCCCAATGCCAGCCCACGAAACCAGAAAACGACGCCTTGAAACAGCCATGCCCCTCCCACCTGGGAAGGCAGGGAAAGGTGACCTGTCCTGATGAACAGGGCTCCTCTACAGCACAAAAACAAGAGGTGGGAACACCAGCAGCACAGGGAGAGATGACAAATAGCCAACATCAACTCTCCTAATACAACAGGCACTAAAACCCCCAAAACCTTTGTTAGGGGCTGTTTTATATTGAGCACCATGGGAAGGGACGCTGTGATGGGTCCATTTGGGTCACCTGACCCATCCTCTCCTCCCACAGGCACAGCTGCCCCCCTGCAATTGCCCCCAGTGCCAGGAGCCCCAGTGAAGCTGTATCCTGGGGCTCTTCTGTCGAGCAAAATAGTACAACACAGAAGAGAAAAATTATGCATGAACCCCCCCATTTTCCCCAGTTGGCATTGTTCCCATCGTTGCTTTGCATCAGGTCCTTGTTGAGTTCAACCATAACTCAAGACCACTTAAAAATAGCTCGAGAAGCAAAGAAAGAAACTCCTAACCTAAGATCACCATAGAACCAGCTCACAGAGAGTTTAAATCAACTAGATGCTTCCAGCTCATTAGAGCTTGATGAACTTCACGTGGTGGTAATTAAGGACCTAGCTGTGGCCATCTCTCAAAGGTTAAGCTAAGATCTTATAGATGATAGGTGAAGGTCTTTTGGGGGCTTCTTTGAGTCTTTCTTTTTTTAATGTTGTTTTGTTTTTAAAGAGCTGGGATACTCTACACCAGTATTTTAACCTGCTAGGAAAGAAGTACGGAATAAGTAAATAATCAGAAAACAACCTAGAAGATAGCAAGGAAATGCGGACTGGCCAGCAGAGACTTTTTCTGAGAATAAATATTATCAGAGTAATAGAATTTCCTTCTATGATAGCATAACAGCCTGTTCAGAAAGACCAATAAGTATCATATGCCAAAACTTCAGTAAACTGTTTCTTATGACATTTTTGTAAGCCAATCAGGAAAATGTGGTCTTGACAGAACTATTCTGGGCTAACGGTATCTTAAAGCCATTCCCAGAGAGGTGTTCTCTGTGATTCCCAGTCACCATGGCAAAAGCATTTTCCAGGGTCAGTCCTTGTCCCAGCTATTATTTCCATGAGGTCAATGGGATAGAACAGATTTAATAAATTCACAGAAAGGACCAGGCTGGGAGGGACTGTAAGGACAGGATTAGAACTCAAAACTAGAGGAGAAGCTTGAAGAAAATACGATGAAATTCAGTGAGGGCAGATGCCAGGCTCTGAGCTTGAGCAGGATGACCAGCTGCACTAAGGACAGGATAGGAAAGCCTCAGATCTCCTTCTTGCAGGGCAAATCTCTGATTTTAACCCTGTTATCTCACAAGACATCCCTAAATCCCTATGGCTTAGAGCGTCTTGAGAGAGGGTCTCGCCTTCTCACAGCAATAATTTATGGGCTACCGGGTAGGGAAAAACAAACTAAAAAAGTCCCTACTCGCCAATCCCAGTGATGTGGAAGCAAGAAGGGAAATGCTAATGTACTTAAAGAAAATTTTAAAAAAGCTCCTAGTCTCTTCCCAGTCTTTTTGACCATCTGGTGTACAATAATTTCCACTCAGCTGTCTGGCCTCCTGGACCTGCCGTGGTCTCCCTGTGTCAACAGAGCTCCAAAACCCACCTGGGAGCAGTGTTTGGTGGGGTCATCCTCCCTTCCTCTCCCACGGGGGCTGGAGGAGCCTTGCTGTATACCAGCAATGACGGTTTATCGCTTCTCACTGGGATTTAAGCGTATGTTTATTACGCATGTACAAAAGATAGGCTCTGCTCAGTTGGGGATCGGTGTTTCCTGCTAGATGGAGACATACCCCAGTCCCTCTGGGTAGGTTTCCTTTGTAGAGCAGGCAAGAGGTAGACTTGTGGCAAACAACATTACCCATAAGTAATTTTCCCTTACTTTGTATAAGCAAATGCCTTTGATATACAACAATCCCCGACGTGTTCAGGTTACATGCTTATTTTAAGATCTTTTGTTTACTTTATGATCTTCATAGGTCATTGACATCCCATTTAGCTCTGGTGACCCTGTTTATACAATCGCAACATACATTAAAAAGCGTTCCTTTGGATAACATTAACATTCTTGATCTTAATCCATCACATGAGCTAACAATAGCTCCAGCTCAGATGTGTACGTAACTGTTAAAAGCTTTAATGTAGAATCCAATACACATATCGAGTGGGAGAGGCCTGATCAAACAGATTGGCTTTCTTTTTTTTCCATTCTAAGTGGTAGAGGATCCAGAACTATGTAAACTCTCACAAAATGCACTGCAGGACCCCTCCAGTCACCACTCAGTGCAATTAGATTCCGTGGAAAACACATTTTTTATCTCCCTCCTCCCCCCACCTCCAGCACATGACTCTTGCTGGAGCAGTCAACCACAACTCACCTCCAGGAGCTTCGTTTCCTGCTGTTCTCGCACTTGCTGAAAACCCAAGTTGGTGCTGATCTAGCATTTAACAATTTCTCCTGGCGGAGGAGCAAGATTTGCCTGACATCACCCCGGGGGCAGGAATTTCCCACCCCTGATGGGGCAGGAGTGCCTACCAGCAAATTCGTTGGGAAGCTATGGTGCCTGCTACCTATTTATTAGCTCATCATTCTCCACTGTTGACTGCCATATCCCCACCAGTGGTGGGTACACCCGGAAGATCATTGTGGGATCTGAGATGTGAGCAAGGTCTGGGCTTCCGCTAAGGTTGTCAAGTCCAAAAGACAAAAAAACCCACCCAAATATGCCCCTTCTACCCTCTGCAAAACTCCAAAAGACAAAAAAAAAGATGTTCCTCCTACCCCCTGCAAAACTCTGGCCACCTCCAATGCTCAGTGATGGGAAGTCACTGGTATGAGATGAGTAATCCTGCAGGTCCATAGGAAAATCATCCAGGATGGCTTAAAGCCACCCAGAAAACAAACACGATTTTCTTGAATGCTGAAGCTGTGGTGGATCTTTATTGGAACCGTAGCAGCTGTCTCAGCCTGAAAAATTGAGAAAGACAAGTTAGGTATTTTTTTCCCTTTCCTGATACTACAAGGGTGCAAACCCATCAAAAACTTTTTTTTTTTCCCCAATGTTTGCATCTGGCTGAATTTAGAAGGATGGAGTCTGAACAGAACCATAAGAACCAGCCTTCGGTCTCATCTTTTTTTTTTTTGTCTAATCCAGGAATGGTGATGAACTAGACCTGGTGACCTCCCAAGGTCTCCTCCAGTATCACTTGCCATGACTTCCACAACGCTGCTCCTATAATTTGAGAAATACCCACCTTATAAAAGTGATAAAAATCGCAAAACAGGGCCATACCTAGGGCAGGATGACCCTTCTTTTTGCGTTTCTCTTTTTTCCTTTCCTCCATAGGTTCAAAAAAATAACATTTTGGCAGGCGCGTTAATGTCTTTTGGGCTCAGCCCATATTTCCCAGGAGACCGGGTTCAGTTGCAGGGTAAAAGGAAAAAAAAAAGAAAAAAAAAAAGTACTAATAAAACATCTGACACAGTTGCCATGACACACGAAAGGCAGGATGAATACGCTGAAGAGGACATGCATCGTGAGGAGAAAAGAGAGCAGGAGGCCATGAGAGCGGTGGAGAGAGCCAGGCGACACGTCCTTGGGTCAGATGGTCACCACAAGAGCTCCAGCACCTTTGAGCTGTGCCAGCTGTCCCACCGCCAGACCCTCTGTCATGTCCTGGATTCCTGAGGAGTAGGAGCAAGATCTGGGGAATTCAAGGTGGGGGTTGACTGCAGGAGCTGGGTGGCACAGGGAGCCTGCCAGCATCCCCAGCGCCCTTGCGACTCCCACCTAGCAACGAGCAGCACCCTTAAAAATGAGAACCTCGGGCGAGAAAGCAAAAAGAAAGACGATGTCACTACCGACCCGTAGTGATATCATCTAGTTTGCTTAAAAATAAATATTTTTCTTCCTAGGTTTGAGTGCCTGGCATGTCAGCACAAACTCCAGCACTGTGATGAACTTTAGGCACAAAAGTGTGTCTCCCGCTTATAAATATCCAATTGTTTTCTTTCTACATTGTTTTTTGGTTTTATAGGTCTGTGGTTCTTCTGGATACAAACTGAAGCTTTGTTCAAGTTGCACAATATTAAAGTCTTAATTCAAATAAGACCTCTAATTCAAATTTTTTTTTAAAAAAAAAAGAAATAATACACTTATTAAAATTCTAAGTGTGCAAAAAAGTGAGTAAAGCAAATTCTCCCACCTCTGAATTTAAAAGGCAAATTTGCATGTGGTCGAAACTGTTGACTTCAAACTGTAAGTGAACAAGTGACAGCAAAAGGGTAAATTTATAAAGTGAGGTCGTGGGCAGCTTTGCTCAGGGACACGGTGCCAAGGGACAGCAACACAGGTGAGGGTGTCTGTGGGCACCATGTCCAGAGGTGAGCTCTACATGGATGGATGGATGTGCTAGGAGTGCTGGTCCCTGCGATGCACGTCAGCAAAGCCACCTTATTCCCAGCTCCCAACACCCCTCCAGCTTTCCAAGCCAGTTGGGACCAGAAGAGCTTCATTTCTTCACTCATTCATTCAGACGAATGGTTTATGGGATGTGCGTCACCTGCCCCAAAGCAAACTGAGAACCAAATGTTGCAAAGGGCAAACTTCCTGGAATTCAGACACACAATTTTCTGCAGTTGATGGTACACCAAGAAGCACCAGAGCTAAAACCAGGTTGCCAACCTTAAGGGCATGGACAGCCCTTCCAAGCACAAGTGCAGAAGAAGGCTCCAGCACACATTTTGGGAGCTACGCTGGTGTGCCCATGGAAGTCAGGAGTGTGGGTGAAGCAAGAGGACAACTTTTGAGTCCTCCAGCTTCACTCCAGAAAAGACAAGGTCTGTTTGATGTCCATGGAGAGGTTCAAGGTTCAGGCAAACGCAGAGCTCGTAGGCAACCTCTGTGGGATGTGAAATGAAGCTGCCACTTAGGCTTTGCCAAAACCCACATTTTAAAACGCTATAAACTGATTCCACACAGCTCTCTTCAACACCTCCAGGCAGCCCAAACCGCTATATTATTTAAGACCCACCGCCACCACCCCCCTCCAATCCTTTGTGGGCAAATGCTACCAAACAAAATAAACAACCTGATGTTGAAAGGTTTCCCTTGCTTTGCACGAAGAAAGAAGAGCAGCAAATCATCGCAGCTTCTGGCTCCTACTCCCTGGTAACCTCTGGGGCTGTTTTACTGGCAGCATTTCTTCCAAGGAAGGTGTGAACAGTGGTGGAAGAGCTCTTTATAAATCTCGAGAGCTGCTTCCCCCAAGTCCACCCCCTCAGCGAGCTGAGCTTTCCAAAATACTGGTTTCTATTTCCAGCCACACGGCTCAGAAGCTATGGATAAACTCAGCTGCACCTCAAGAAAGGAGGACAGGTTGAAGCAAGCGAATGTTTTCCAAGATGTTTTCAGCTGGCGAAACAAAGCTACGGGAAAAGCCTGGGAGCGGCACAGCAGTTTTCGTCTATGGTTTCAGATATTTGTACTGGAATACGATCGTTATTGCTGCCATCCTATCTTCTCCTTCTGCTCGCTCCTACAGGGAGTAGCATTAGGATGGCACTGCACTCTACTGCCATAATAATGAAGATGTCACTAATTCACCATTTAGACTTCACTGCCTGTAAAATAGGAGGAGGAAACGGGCTGCAAGCATGATAAGGAGCAAAGCCTGGTTTAAACACAAATATACTTGAGAGCTGGGGGGAGTGGGGAGGAAGGGGAAATTAAAGCTGAGAACATCTTTCTAGGCATTGGCATGGCAGTGAACGTGCAAGATGGTCCCAGGACCACCAGCCACAGGAGCAGACCCTGATCTCCAAGAAGGTGAAGAAGCTGGACATGTCTGTGATACTTCAGTGCTTAGCAAGAGGTTCTTAGCAGTACTCAGTCACCAGGTTTCTTCACAAATCTGTTTTGTTACTAAGGGCCTCTAATACTTCTGGGGTCCCAGTTAAGTAAATCATTGTCATAAGTATTTAAATTTTAGCCTGTGCTTAAAGCCCTGGTTGAGCAGAGGCGTCTTCCTAAAATTAGACTTTTTCAGAGGGTTTGGGTACTCCTGTTAGGGGAAGGAATAGATGCATAAGAACTAGGATTCACACCAAAACCAGTTGAACCCCTCTCCCTATTGAGAGACAGGACAGGAGGGAGACAAAATTCATCCCTCAAGTCTTGTTCAGGTCAAGCCTCAAGCTCAGGCCTAGGAGATGTCAAAGAACTGGTTTCAGGTCTCTCTCGCAACTGATATTAAACTGCCTGCGTAGGGAGAAACAATTGCATCAGAAAAGACCAAGAGCCACATTTCTAAATAGTCAGCAGCCTCCAAGTTACAATATTCACCTGGAAAGTAGGAGACATGGATTAAAACTGATGCTTTTACTCAAATAGGGATCTGAGAAGAGCTCTGACCATGGAACTGCTCAAGGCGAGCCCAAGACCCCAAAGTCCACCCAACCACGGACTCCACAAGTAAAGTCAGACACGGCTTTTGAGAGCTGGCCAGCACCCCAGGGTGCTCACCATGGGAGGCCCTACCCTTTACCTCACCTTGGGAGGTGTGCTCCCAGAATAAAACACCTCCACAAAACCCTCCAGGGTATTTCCTGGAGCTCCCTAGAACTTGCCAAATCGCCTCAAGGTTTTCCAGGGATCCCAAAAATCACCCGGGCTGTTGGAGCCTAGGAGTGTGAAATCTTATTTTCCAGCTCTTTGCTCAAATTTAATGAACCATCCCCTGCGTAACCTCCCTTGGAGAACATTTTGAAGCCCCATGTACTTCCCTCCCCCTCCACGGCCATCACAGCCAGCATCTGGCATGAACCCCAGAGTTTATCTTTCCAAACTGGGTTGCAAGCACTTGGTAACACTCCTCAGACACAAGTTAGGCTGGACTCTATTCTAGAGGAAAAGCCATTACGAAGAGACCGAAGCACAGCAAGGCCATCTATCCTGCTGCTTTTTCGGGAAGAAATTGCTAGAGAGCAATCTGAGGCTAATCTGAGCTGCTACTTGGGCTGGAGAACCTCCGGGAACCTCCAGGAATCTGCCCCTAAAATAATGCTCCCTTTTCTCCCCTAACTGCCACTGACTGATTAAATGAACCTCCGCCTACAGCAGGTCTTCGCTGCTGTTGTTATTTTCTGTGTTACTGGGTTTTTTGGGGGATAAGATAGACTTAGGGAAAACACTAGAGATCTCAATTAAGCAGCTGGGTGACTTATAAATATATATTTATGTTTGAAGCCTAAGTGGCCATTGGCTTCCCTACTGTTTTACTTAGCTAACAAAACAACTCTATCAAAGTAATTATTATTCCAAAACCCAACTTCCTGCGCAGAATGCTCCCATGTGCTCCATCAGTCTGCTTCTCTGATGAACTACATCGTTTCTTATAAACTGTCCATGGCCCATAAATTTCCAAGCATAAAGGCTATTACTGTGCTGTGCAAATCTGCTGAGACTTTTATCCTTATAACTTCATTTGGTTCGGTGGCAAATGAGTTTGGTAAGAAAGTTAATCTGCAAACTTTTATTTTTTTTCCCCCATCTTCTGCTTTTAGGCTTATTTTGATAAGTAACATTTACTCGATTTATTCTGATTTTGGTTGGGCCACCTCTGCCTCAAATTGGCTTTCTTTAACTCAGGGAAAAAACTTCTCAAGCCTTCCTTTCTCCAGAAATTGAAACCAAAATTCACAATAAATGGTGGATGAAAATAGAGTCAGTTGAAGCTTGGGACAACTACTAGGAAAATATTACAAAACTACTCTGTTTTGTGATCCAAACAGAAGACCCCTTCAAATATTCAGTTACTGGGAGCAATAACTACCTTATACAAATCTTTTTTCCCTCTCTGGCCCAAGCCACAGGGTGGTGGGAAACTGAGGAATTTTTCGTGTGTGCATGCAGCTGAAAGCCTCTTACAAATGTTTTGCTCACTTTTAGCTCTCACAATTGCCTGTTTACATTAGGACTCCTGTCGTCATATGGAGCGGACAGATCTTCAAACAAATTGTAGCCTCCCCATCCACCGAGGAGGAAAAACGACTGGGTTTTGCCATCGGGTGCAGCACAAGGCTTGTGCTTCCCTTGGCTTAATTCCAGTTTCCATAACAATACAAATTAGACTTGCTTAAGGCCATCGGAGAGGTAGGGGGGGTGAAAAAGATGAAATAAGCCATGACTCTCATGGCTTTCTTTCTCCCAGCCCCCAAAGCAGTCAATCACAAGCAATATGGAAAAAAACAATGGGAATAGGGATGTTTTGATATCTTGATTCTGGAGACTTCTTGACTACCTTGTACTAATTTCATTATGCTCAATTTAAGGGACTTTTTATTGATAGATACCCCAGGACATATGACTTGGAAACAGCGTGCTACCTTGGGATATCACCAGCCATTTGACATTGGGGAACTAAAACAAAAACAGATGTTTTAGGAAATAAGCAGCTTGAATATATCACTCATAAACCAATTAAAACTTTCTGTAGCAAGTTGACATTTCCCATGAAGCAAGCAATGGGAGTAAACGCAAATCAGTTGGCTGTGAGCTATGGAGCAATTCCCAGCCACAGAAATATTTTTTTTTAGTTGCCTTTTTTTTTTTACTGCTTTGAAAATTACGCTTGGGTTTAAAAAAGGAAAGGTGTGATAAAGAAACGGTCTCACCTTGTCACTCTCGAACACAGAATCTGTCTTTTCACCTTCACACTTCCATTCATTGCTCATTAAGCAAACAGCGAGATATTCCCACTATTGTTCATCTCTTTGGCAGACAGTATCCGTTATTTTGGGGCCGAGTATGCTCCAAAACAAGGCATGAAAATAATTTCTGCTTGTTTCAGGTATTTAGTTAAAAATAGTTTACAGCTTCTTGAGATTAAGGGGGAAATGAACAATCTGGGGGGTTGTTTCCTTATTTTAAACTTTTAAAAAATTCATCCTTTATTGCCTTTTTATTTTTATTCCCCAGGATCTTTTTTTTTTAATTTTTATTTTGCAGAGCCAAGCAAAAACATCTAAGCACATGCTTAACTTTAAGCATTAAAAAGTCAATGGGCTTTCAGCATGTGTTTAAAGGCAAACATATGCTTTAGAGCTCTGCTGAATAGGAATGGTTTATTGAATCAAGGCTATAGACAGGTTAATAAAATGGGTTAATATACGCAATCTGGAAACAAAAATTAAACAACATGTTTCTGGAATATTAGCATTATAGGCATTGCCTCGTTCTAGCTCAATTCCCTAAATTACTATTGGATTTGTAATGTCCTTGACACTGTCTTCTCTCTCATTTCTTGAAGAAATGCAGATTATTGCACTAGATTATAATCAGCTGGCTAACGTACAGCTCGAAGCTCATGATTTTATCCAGAGCAATTCAGAACCTTACTTCAAAAGGAGTTTATTCACCGAAATTCATTTTCTAAGAAAATCTGCCAAATCTTTTCCATCGTCACATACCTGTAATTCCCTCCGCATAAATATTCATGTGCTGTGAATAAGATGTAGAAAATGTTGTGTTATTTTTCAATATTTACTCTAGAATTAGTTCCACAAAGGTGCTTATTGCATGACAAAAGATAAGAGTTTATACTCCCATCAAAGGTTTCTTTTAAATAGATCATAAAATCCATTGTGAATATTTAAGCCAAGAGTAATAACATGGTGTCATATACTCGCACAGTATAATGCAGTAACACTCTGCATTTTGACATCTGCCCAGACAGATGTTTAGAAAGAAGTTCCTCAGATTCTTTCTTCTTCTTTTCTTTTTTTCTTTTTTTTTTATTTAAGTTGCATGGAAAAAAATCTGGGAATCATCTTTTATATTGAAGCTACTTAGTACAATTTAACTGTCAACAGTTTAATTAATTTAAATGTAGACTTACTGTGGAAGCCAACAGCCTACATAAGCCTTCCACCAAAAGCAAAAAAATAGAAAAGCTTCCCAAAACGTAGCCAGCAACAGCCCAACCTCAGGAAGGTTATGCGCTTATGGGAGAGCAAATATCTAAAATCCCATGATTTACCTGTGCCTGCTGTTATCCCACTTTCTTCGGCACAGACAACCCCATCAACACACACTTTCCCACTGAATTCCTTCAGAAGGACTAGCTAATTAGTAGTTACTAATTATTTTCCCCTTAGCAAGACCGCTGATAAATATCAACATATATATCAACTTAAAGTATTTGTAGAGGGATCTTTTTCTTTTTTTTTTTTTTTAAATAGCTCCAAGTCTTACGATTCCGGGGGTTTCAATCCATGTTGAGACGTGCACATGAGCACACGCCAACTGCCAAATTCATGCACAAATTCATGTACAGCAGGTTTCAGTGATAGTTCATTAAAAAAAGTTAGCTTTGTGTTAGTTTTTTTTTAAGGGTGTGCTGTTTAGCCTATTTATTATAAAAATTTGTCAGCCAGCATGGTTAAGCTCATCAGTTACCAGTAGAAGATTTAAGTTCAGAGACACAAACTGGTTGATTTGGCACTCACAAAGGTTTTTGGCTTCTCCAAGGGAATTCAAGAAAACAAGTTTCTATGGTTACTTTGGAAAACAATACCTTTTATACTCTACTAATATATAGGAATATGAGAGGGGTCCCCAGATACCTATACAGTAGGGTTTTTTTCCATTTTCTTAGTATTTTTAAAAATTTTTAGTTTTAAAAATATCTCATCTTTTTTTTTTTGTGCAACTATGTAGATGACTCAAAACTTTGTTTCGACATCACTGTGCCGCCTCCTCTTCAACAAAAGGTTCTGCCATCGGGAGAGTCAGATCACTTCGCCCTCATCCCTGCCTCGTTTGTAATTTTTGCAGTCTTCAACAAAAGACAATCTGACTGCATTATTTAACAGCAAATGTGCTGGACAAGGGATTCTTACGGCAGCAATGATGTCGTGTTACAATCTTTCCCAGCATGTAAATCAGAAAGAAGAAAATCGCAATGTCAAATTCCGTTAAAATTGAATATAAACTGTCCCATTGCCTTTTTTCTCTTTTTTTTTTTTTTTAATCCTACAGAATGTGTTACCCGGCCTCTCTTTGTGGCCGTTCCGGTACATATTATATGAGTTTTCTTTCCTCTAACCATGGTTTTGATCACCTAGATGCGGTTTTAAGTTGGCACAGGCTGGCTGGAACATGCATTGCATATGACTTTCCAAAAGGAGGATGTGACTGGGGTCCCAGGGTCCAAAAGAGCCACAGCCAAGGTTTAAAAGGTGGCTATTTACTCCATAGCCGTATCGCTATGTTTTCAGGGATAGATATTTTAGGCATCTGATGTCGCACTTCAGCCCACAAAAGGGTTAGTGGTGTCACCCGGCGTATAGATTATTGAATAAATGATGGTCAAGTGTGCATTGCAAGGTTAGAGATACTCTCTATCAAGGTGTCCTGATGACATCATCATAAACTAGAGAGCAAAGCTCAGGTAGTTTATGATGTCACCAGAAGAATTCTCTGGGTTGCTGCCGCAGTTCATGGTCATTATTTTCTGTAACGGGAGATGCTACCTCTTGGCAAGGCTCTGATCCACGTTTGTCTTCTTTTTTTCATATATATTGCATATATGCACCATATGTATTTTGCATACCTATATATTGCATATCTCTATATATTGCATATATGCACCATATGTATTTTGCATACCTATATATTGCATATCTATATATATATTGCATATATGCACCATACGTATTTTGCATACCTATATATTGCATATCTATATACTGCATATATATATTGCATATATGTACCATGTGTATTTTGCATATCTATATATTGCATATCTATATATTGAGTATACGTACCATACGTATTTTGCATATATATAGATATTGCATATATGTACCATATGTATTTTGCATATCTATATATTGCATATCTATATATTACATATATGGACCATATGTATTTTGCACACATATATATAAATGCATAAACATAAATAAAATTGAAATCTGTGTTTTATAGACACATAAAATTTTGCGTGCTTATATACATATGTACACATATATACTTACATATATGTATGTGTGTATATATATATATATGTGTGTGTATATATAATTTATTCTCAGCCAGTGCTCACTGCCAAGACACAAGCTGGGGGATTGGGGCCAGTACCCCAGGCTGGAAGAAGCACAGCGGGAGCGCAGAGGATCTGGTCACTTCCCTGGGGAGCTGGAGCCCATACAGGCTGGATGCTTGCTCTTTTTTTTTTTTTTTTTTTTTTTTAATTATTAGTATTTTGCAGAGGAGGCCCATCTACAAAGGGTTTCCTAACCACTACAATCGCTGAAGCTGGCAGCAGCCACAAGCCATTGATCTCCGGGGGATGCTGCATTTCCTGCAGGAAGCTGCAGTGAAAAGTCTGGTGCCTACCTAACACAGGGCAAACAACCCTGGGGCAGAAAATACAACCAGGGCACAAAACAGGTGGGTGGAAACAAACAAAAAAAAGGCTGGAAAGTTAAACCTCTGCCCTTATCCGCTCTGCGGATTTAAAGACGGGGACCCCTCGCCCAGGTCTGTGCATGCAGCCCCTCGCTGGGGAATGCGGATCACATTTATTTTAGAGGCAGGCAGGCAGGAAAGCTACATCATCTGGTGGCTTTGGCACAGCCAAAGCAGCACACCACAGCTGGATAGCTGATCTGCGTCTTTCGCCTCTCCGAGAGGCCTACCACATGCTATGAAATGCTTTAATGTCCCCTTAACATGCTGTATAAATAATTTCCGTATCCATTCAGCGGTGCTCACATGTGGTCTTTTGAAAGAGTTAAGTAAAAATTACAGTACCAATATATCTTTGAGATGAAACAATGACATTTATAGGTCATTGTAATCCACGCATTAATTAATTTTATTCCCAGCCTTCCATATGATCCACATGATGCCTCTTCAGTGCTACATTGGGCCTATGGAGCTATGTTGCGATGAAAAAGATAAGTTTTAAAACTGGACTCGGAGGAAGTTTCTTAGCTGATAAATATTTGAGCTGGCTCAGGAAGGGCAGATAAATAAGTTTGCATTTCCGTAGCAGCCTACAGAGTCCCTTTTTCAAGCAAACAAAGAGTGAAAGGACACAACCCCTCCATGTCCAGCCACTACCATGAAACCTCAGGGTCAGCGCCTGAGCCTCTTCTTAGGAACAGCCCCGGGTTTTTTATATTTTAAAGACCTCCACAAAGCAAGCATGAAGAGAAGGAAGCCTTTCAACCGGCAATGATTACATGTTTCATGATTTCAGGCTTTGTTCTATTAGTGATATGACAGCCCTGATGTGATAATCTTCAGCTCACAGTAAGGCATGCATAAATTCCACAATGCAGCAACGTCAGTAAATCATTATGGTGCATTTTTTCCCGTTTTTAAAAGTAGGTTACATGTCCTACTGCAAAGAGTGTAGGTACTAAGGAGCTACGCAATCAGCTCAAAAACCTTGTACAACTGCTTCCCGTGCCTAAAGCACAATCTCATAAGCCAAAACGGTCATTATTCTTATAAAAGTGATGGGAATCCCATCACCTGCCAAGATATCACACAGGCTAAACAACACCTAAAGAAGAGATTTCAAGGCAACACTTCCCTTTGAAACTGTTCAGTCCCTTCTTTCTGCATCCTGTAGCAAATTCAGTTGTTTAAGAGCGTGACACGCGTGGTCTGGATTATAGGTTAGAGCACAACCCGTGTGTAAACCAACATAACGGTATTTCTTTGCCCTCATGTGAAAGCCACTTGGGTAATCTGCTAATAATAATCCTCATTAAATTCCTTAAATGTTTGTGTAGAGATATAGGGAGAAATACAGGTAGGGCTTCCTGAAGCATCACATGAGGAAAAGGGATAAGTAGGGCTGGCTTGTTGAAGTGTGGGATGATGGAAAATTGCTGTTAGGTAGACTAAACCCATCAACCCCCAACCATGATTTATATTTCATGGGTTCCTGTTGAACCACACGAATAGCATTGGTGGTTTTGGTGAGCACCTTAGTGGGACTTTCTGCTTTTGATCGGTGGGAAACAGGCACAGGGTGTCCACCGCTGCCCAAGTAAATGCTTCGTTACTGGTAGGAGAACAGCTCAGTTGGAAATCCAGTCCCAGAATTTTCAGGATGTTTAAAGATTTTGCTTGCCATTTTTACAGCATCCATTCAACCCAGCACATTTCACGTTCAGTTTAGTTTGTGTGTGTGTGTGTGTGTGTGTGTGCACATACATACAGATATGTAAGACAAAAAAAACCCAAACCTCTCCCTTTCCTACAGACATACACAACTTAACGGTACAAGCAAGAGATTGAAAAATTGGGTGATCTGGAGGCTATTTACTTTGTCAAACTAGAAATACTAAGAACTATATCCTCAATTAATATACATTTGCTCTGAACCAGTAGAATTGCCCCAATCTAGACCAGTCGATTATCTGACCCATAGATTTGGAGCAGTGTGGCATGTGATGAGATTGCTGGAAAAGATTGTTAAGCACTGACAGGAGGCCTACGTACCTCAATTTCCTTGAAAAATTAGTCAGAAAGCAGGTATACAAGCGCTCACCAGGAGTAGAAAGTCATCTTTCTTCTGCTCTCCAACTGGAATGCCCATCCATGCCATGGATGTATTACCTCATTGGAAGAGAAGGAAAGCAGTGATGTCACTTAAATAATTCAAAAATCACCAAAATAGTATTTGAATCATAATTTCAAAAGCAGAAATTTGACAAAACCATGCTCTGAAGCAGCCACCTCTGGGAGAGGCACTGTCATATTAGGTAAGAAGATAACAAATATCAGCAAAATACAGGGTTAGTCCATGCTCCTTCTCGACTTCAGAATTATTGCTTTATATTTCTACTTTCTTAACAAATTATTCCATTGGCACTACAAAGCAAAGGACTGAGAGTGAAGGATAATACACAAGAGAGCCCCTAGGCTGTTACTTTGGATTATAAGTATCTAATTTCAGTCATTTAAAGTAAATTCAGTTTTGTCAAAGGCTCCAGTCCAACCTATAAAACTCAGGTCCAGTGAGCATGACAGCATGCCTTGGAGGAACAGGGCTCCAAAAGGGAAAACAAACAGCTCCATTCAGCTCCTTCAAAGGCCTTTTTTTTTTGTCTAACCATAAAGTTAATACCAACCTTCTTTGATTATGTCTACTGTAAGAGAGGGAGTAGTTTCAGTTACAAGTTGTTTCTTACACACCTTGTTCTGTGGGGGTTTTCAAACCCCCAGTAGAGAAACTTCCATAACCGAGTCCAACAGCGAAGCCGAGGAGGAAAGAAGGAAGATGAGTATTAAGAAAGCAATATTTTGTAAAGGATGCTTAATGTTTTATTGCAACTGTCTGCTACTCGCGCTTGCACATGTCTATCAAGTAGCCCCCCGTGCCTGTGTGAAAATAGAAAGGACAAAGCAAGTCCAGCTCTGCTCTGCACTGGGGATAATTTGGGGTTACCCCTTTGTTTCAGAGGACCACTTTAAATTTCCTGATGAATTCGTCTCTGGACAGCAATAAACATCCACCCACAGGTTCTGGATAGTAACCAACACACAAATTCCTTGGTTTTTAGGTGCGGAAAGTGCAGCCTTGATTGAGTCCCCCCTTTATTAAGGATTGTAGGCCTTTGGAGAGGTTTAATAAATCAGAGGTTTCTGTACTCTGAATTGCACAGTTCACCCTCTCGTGCACTTGTGAGGTCAACCTGTTTTAGAAAGCAAATCTCTCACCAAGTTCCTCTCCACTCTGGTCAAAGAGGAATTCCCCAAGCCAAAATTTGGTTATTTCAACCTGAATATGCGCATTGAAAAACCGTACCCTATATATTCATTTCTTCTGAAGCTGGAACATGAGTTAACACAAGGGCTTCTCCACCTGGAAAATATGAAGAGCAAGGTCAGAGCCCTTCCCTCGAAAGCTCAGCTCGGCTGCCCTCTATTTCAGCATTCCTAGTTTTGCTGGGGAGAAAATATTTCTTATTGACACTGAATAATATTTGCTTACTGTCTGCATAAAATTTAGTTCGTAAAGGTAGTTTCAAGAGGTAAAAAGGAATTGTATTATTTTAAAAAACAATAATTATCATTATTTAATTTTCATTATTGTTGTTGACGGGTTTTTCTAACTATAACGACTAAATGGTATTTAATCCTAAAGACTGAAGAATGACAAACTACAACTCTTAAGACTCTGTGTGCTAAAATCTCGCGTTTCCCTTGCTCAGAGGATAACACAGCTTAGTGACATGCACTTGAAGAGCTTTGGAGGCCTCTCAAATGGAGCAGATATTTAAATGTGGAAGGAAAATCCCCATGGTTAGATGGGATAATATATATATTTATCTTTACACTGTACATCAGCTGAGCATGGGACTTGATAAAACAGAAGCCATGACAGTTTTAATCAAGAAATGCACTAATTATCGATTATCAGTCTCACAATTTGCCTACCTAGGGGCTAGTGTTGCTGCGAGAAGGGAGGCAGGTGGGGCCAGCTGTGGTGATGTAAGGCCATAAAAAGTTCGTTTAAAGCAGATTGGGGCCACGTCCATCGCAAGGCTGAGCCCACGCTGCCGAGGAGACGGTTTTATGGCACGTTTCTCCGTCTCATCTGCCTGGCCAGGGTTTTTCTGAGGGAGATGTTTGTTAGCACTGATGGGGTTGTGTCTAGTCCTTTTTGGCCAGAGGTGAGCAGATGCACCTCTTGGCTGGTGGTGAGGCCCAAGGACCTTTCTATTCTCTAACACAAAAGGCCCTTTGGCCAACTACATGTCTCCTTGCTTGGATGCCAAGAAAGGCTTGCTAAAAATAAAATTAATAAAACACAGGCATTTCTCATTCTCTCCATCCTCAGTTTCTTCACTGCAAGAGTTTCCCAGCCCTTATGCTGGGAAAAAGCAAGGTCCCTCTCCCAAAGGAAGGCAAGAACGCCCAGCTGCAGGGTGCTCTGAGCTGTCCCAACACACACAGCCAGGATTGCTGGTTATGGCCAAGTGTCTAAGAGTTGCAACTCCCTTTTCTATTCTGCCCCTCTCCAAAGAAAAAAAAAAAGACATCAGCTTGAGCTCTAACCACCCTGCCTCTCACAGAGGTGGTGTGCACCTCCAGCATGAGAACATTTTGCCAAGGAAAAGAGCCCACCCTCCAGCACTTGTGTTATGTAAACAAGATAAGATGTCCCTACAGCCCAGCCCCAGGGCTTGTGGCTGGGGCAGGGGGAAGGAAGCTGGGAGGGGAGCCACAACAGCCCGGGCC
>NW_009692898.1:0-4084 GCF_000703405.1 Apaloderma vittatum | reverse complement strand
GTGGGGGGGGGGGAAGGAAGGGGGGGGGGGGAGCCACAACAGCCCGGTCCCTGCCAACCTTGGGAAAAAGGAGGTTAAAAGGGCTCCTTCTTCCTCCCCAGGACAAAAATCTCCACCTTGGCTGTTCCCACCACGTCGAGCAACTCGTTTGGAAAATGGCTCTGTGCAAAGAGCGTGTTGCAGAGCCTCACGCCGCCACCACCATGGGTCTGGAGGGACCTTCCTTCGCTCCAAAATGAGCCATTGCTATCTGGGTGGATATTGCTTTAGGGGCAATCGTTTAGTAGGTCGATAGAGCTGGGACAAAGGCTGGACTTGATGATCTTCTAGGTCTCTTCCATCTCAGCCTGCTCAGTGCCTGATGGTTCCGGTACTAGCCTATGCCAGCTGAATGGCTCTGCTTGGCGGAGAGATTTCGTGGAGCATCCTAGCTCTGTCCCTGGGCAGGCATCAAGTAGGAGACATACAGCAATGACTGGGAAAAAAAAGGAGGTTCTTCTCCCTAAAGCCTGAATTCCACATTTTGGTCACTCCCTGTCCACGATCTCAAAGCTGAGCTAAAGACCATCACCAGCAGCTACCTGGCACTGGCCAGCTAAGGAGAGGAGATCCCTTACATCCTCCAGCTGCTGTGGGACGGTGTCCTCCACGAGATGAATATGGTGGCACCAAAACAGAGGTCGATCACCTCTCAAGCTACAGCTCACACATTCAACAGGGGCTCAAGGACTGATGCTGAATGGACCAGACACCTTACTTTCCAGTTTTGGCTTGTCCCCTGTTTTGGTACAGGTGAGGGCACCGATTTGAGAAGAGCATGGCACATTTTGGCAAAAAAACCCACAACGAGCACTCGCTGCCTTTCAGCATCATCCTATGGAAATGCAAGTCCTGGCCAGGCAAGTCCTCAAACTCAGCAGAAAGTTACATCTGGGTCCAAACCTGGGCTCTCTCTCCTCAGCATCTCCCTAATTACTGCCAAAGAGCATCAGGGCAAGTAACAAACTGCTAACAAGTTCCAATAAAGAAAACATTTTGTAAGAGGAGAAGGAGGTTAGCAGGAGGACTAATTTGCCAGGTAGGAGGTTTTAATGCCATCAGGGAAGAAGTTGCTGATCCCTTCGTTAACAAGGCCTGTTGCTAATTCTGCTCTGGGAAAAGTCATTTTAAGATAAGGAAAAAGAAAAAAAAAAGAAGAAAAAAGAAAAAAGAGAAAGAGAGAAAGAGAAAGAAAGAGAAAGAGAAAGAGAAAGAGAAAGAGAAAGAGAAAGAGAAAGAGAAAGAGAAAGAGAAAGAGAAAGAGAAAGAGAAAGAGAAAGAGAAAGAGAAAGAGAAAGAAAGAGAAATCCAGTCAGAAAAGACAATTTAGGTGATGTTTTCCTTTTCTGCTGTACTCTGGGTGGGGCTCACAGCAAATAAACGTTGAGTGTCACCTCCATGCTGAGACCTAAGGGTGTGTGGGAGCTCTGCCAGGCCAGCTTAATCACCAAAAAAAACCAAACCCGTGGGAAGTAACTGGGAAGGGAGGTAGAGATCCCACTCACAGGGACTGCGAGAACAGCATTTTAGGAAAAAAAACAAATCTGCTTTTTCATCACCACCTTGGTGTTCCCAGCAGCCAGTGGTGGCAACTCAAACCCTGGGCTGCAGCTCTCCTCAACAAGTCGAGGGATAAGCAGGCAAGCCACCAAGCATCTTCCATCAACGGGGAAACTGAGGTACCCCGAGGTGGTTTGCTCTCTCATCAGGCAGCACCCCTGGTTCTGTGTCACCCTAAGGTGGCCTTGGATGCTGAAACCCCCTTGACTTTCAGTTCATCCTGTGCTTGGACACATTAGGTGCCCTGCAAGAGTAAGGTGGCAGTGTCGGATCGCACATCAAAAGACACTGAAAAGGGAAATATTAATTCACTCTGGTAAAAGACAATGACAAGCTGTGGGGGGCTGTGTTCTTTATCTCCATCCAGGACACGGGGAGGTGAGGAAGGGGAAGTTTTTTGAAAATCACAGGAGCTTTTTCAGGGGATTTTCCAAGCTTGGAAAAAGAAGTCTTTGGCTGAAGTTCATGATTCTGGTACTGCATGAGTTATCAGGAACTGAACAGGAGCCAGCTAAGCCCGCCACGGCTAGATGCTGATTTTTATAGCCCTGAAAGACACTATAGCTTCTACAACTGCCACTGGGCCTTACAACCACTTTCACCCCTCAAAAGTAAGCTTCAGAGACAGCAATCCCCATCCGAGCCTTGTTCTCCTCCACCGCCTGTCCAGATGTACGTTTGCCCAAGCACTCACTTTGATCTCTGCAAAAGACATGGATGTGGCTCAGGAAAAGTTATTGGGTGAGTCACTGGGCTGGGATCCGCTGTCAGCTCATCCTCCAGGTAGGAGTAATCGGCACATAAGCTGCTCCAGGGCTTATATTAGATCAGCTCCCAAGAGCAAACGCCTTTACTGCCCCAGGGTCTTCAACGCCTTCTCCTGGGTTTGCCAGAAATGCCCAGGTGAAACTCAGCTGTGTGGCCTCTGCATTGAAGAAAGAGCCCAGGAATTAAGTTGAGGGGGTTAAGCAGCATACAATCCTCTGCAGTACGGTGGATTTCAAAAAGCAGCCCCGTTGCTTAAAAATTTGCCTCTCCAAACTAGACACAATAATTGGAGAGTGGAAGCGACATCCTAAACCTTGTCTTGAACTGCCAGCTGGTGAATTCCCCATAGGAGGTATCTACCATTCCCTCCTGGAGAAGAAAACATCCCCCACAAACCCGAACAGCCAGAGCCAGACCTGAAGTTAGGGCTGAGAGGAGCAGATGAGTTTTTACCTCTCAAAAGGATGTAAAAGTTGACAGAGCAGTTTAAGCCTCTGTGCCTGCTGATTTTAATTGTTCTTTCTACACAAATGCATTTATTTTCTGTAGGCACCAGTCCTACAAACCACCGTTCAGGTGGCTGGTCCGTTGGCATATGAGGTTTAACAGCTCTACCTTCCCACCTTAAGAATTACCGTTATCAAAAAGGTACAGTCCCTGACAGAAGTTACAGCTCACACAACATCTCACCATCTATTAGCTTTGCTAAAGCTAGATTCATTCCTACCTTTGCAAGTGTTATATGCACTAAGGTTATTGCTGTGAACTCGATCCGAGGTGGTGGGAAAAATATATTTAAATCTACACTCACTTGCATTGAATGTCACGTACGGATAAGCAGCACCTACATCTTCACAGCCTGGTTCTACCCTCGCAGACATGTTGCTGGGGGAAAAAAAAGAAAAAAAAAAAGAAAGAAAAACAAAACAAAACGGCTCCAGCAATTACGTTTTACCTAGAAATTGAAATAGATTGAGTAGACTATAATAAATACATGCCAGAAAGAAAATATAAAGAATGTGTGGGAATGCCTATACTTTATCTTAACATTTCTTAGTAAAATAACTTCCTTATGGTGTAATCGAAAATGGAAAGCCAGCACCTAACTAAATTAAGTGCCGCAAACATTAATAATGGTTAAAATTACCGTTCACTTTTATTTTTATATTGGATCATCTTCAAAGTTGTAGACTGAGAATCGCTGAGACCTTTTAGGGATTTGTTTCTCCAATCGAGATACTTCAGAGAAACAAACATTAGCTTGAATTTTTACACTTAAAAATCCTTAGCAAAAAGAACCAACAAAATAGGTGTATTTTAAAGAAAAGACGGGGGAAAAAAAGAAAAAAATTTAAAAGTTCCCCTGATAGTTACAGATGGTTTAATCTTTGGAACCTATTATGCGTTCATTTTCCCTTCAGCATTAATTATACATAATTACCACCACTTTACCCATAGCCTTTCAAAAACGAAATCTGTTTACATTTTTCGCATACGTTACACAAATGCACGATTTTTAGCGCAGTTTCTCGAGAAATGGGGCTCCCATTCACCCTCTGAAGGAGAAGGGGAGCCCGTGCGGGGCAACTCGGTTTTATTTAAGTTCCTTTAACATAGCTTAATTACTTTTAAACTCTGGAAACAATTAGGTTATCACCCTTTGAAGTGCGACAGGCGAGTCGCGCTGCTGGGAGGGGAAGGCGCGGCGTTGCGCGCT
>NW_009692897.1:16722-24394 GCF_000703405.1 Apaloderma vittatum | reverse complement strand
CATCTAATCCAACCCCTCCCATGGGCAGGGATGCCTCTCAGCTAGACTAGGTTGCTCAAGGCCTCATTCAACCTGGCCTCTAACATCTCCAGGGAGGGGGCATCCACAACTTCTCTGGACTATTTATTCCACAGTCTTGTCACCCTCATACTGAAGAATTTCTTCCTAAGATCCAATCTAAACCTCTCCTTTAGTTTAAATCCATTTCCCTGTGTCCTATCACTAGACACTCTTGTAAAAAAAGTCTCTCTCCAGCCTTCCTGTAGGTTTCCTTCAGGTATTGGAAGGGAGTTATAAGGGACCCCTGGCACCTTCTTCTCATCTCAGAGCTGAACAACCCCAGCTCCCTCAGCCTGTCCTCGTAGCAGAGCTGCTCCAAACCCTTTATCATCTTTGTGACCCTTCTCTGTATTCGTTTCAATAGATCTATGTCCTTCTTATGGTGGAGACACCAGAACTGGATGCAGTATTCAAGGTGGGCTCTGCACAAGAGTGCAGTAAAGGGGGAGAATCACTTCTTTTGATCTGCTGGCCACATATTATTAAAACACGGTGCAGTTTGAGAAAACAGCAATATCCTCTCGCATGGCCCATGCATAAATTGCTCCCCATGGTTCTGAGAAATGTGCTAACTTCATTCCCTGCTATTTGAACATCAAGACAAGAGCCACTTGTGTCATTCACCCCTCCTTCCTCTGCATCATGCCATGATGGTGGACCTGGTGAGACCACACAGACCATCCCTGTCCGAGGCAGCAAGGGACTGCATCAGAGGCCACACATGAGGGTTCTTGAGCTGGCAGAGAAGTTGTATGAATAGAGCAGGAAAGCCAGGGAGAGCCTTTGCTTTTACAGCAGAAGTGCTGCTGAAACACGTAGAGATTGGGGTGAAAACCTGATTTTTGCACTCCGCTCTGGAGTGTCTGCCCAGAGTCCTGAATAAATTGGAACCTTGGTTTCACAGGAGTGCACGGAGAAATGCCTGATCTCTTCTGGTTTTGCTCTGATCTCATGGTGAACCATGGTCCTCCATTTCAGTTAGGACAGGCCAAAGATAGGAAACTGTCCTGGGCCAAAACGCTTGGCACCACCATGGTCTACCCAAACCCTAGTTCTCATTCCTGAGGAAGGAAGATTTTAAAATTTCATGGAGGGTAGAGAAAACAAAAGTTGTGCTGAGATGTCTCAGAGGCAATGACTTACTCCCTCTTCGTCCCGGCAACAGCCCCTCCTCAGCAGCCTCCAAGTGCTATTTCTGGACACATTCCTTACATTGTCCAGGTATCAATACTCCTTTGTTTCACTCCCTATTACTACCCAGCGTCACAAATATGGAGAAAATTTTGCTAGAGCTGGATATAGATGTGAGAGTATGACAGTCTTTTATGGAGGTACAAGATTATATGGGTAACTAGCAATGACATTTTAGCTTTCAATACGAGTCTGAGGGTGCCTTTATCCATTTGTACATAGTTCTTCTTGGCTACTGTTAATGAAAAAGATGCAAATTTTACTTTCAGTGCTGTCACTGAGCATGAGACATTGCTGCTCCTGTGCCACAGGGTAAGACATCACTAGCCCTTCTCCTGGGAAATACTGAATCATAATGCAGGGGCATAAAATCTGGAATTGTAAATACTTTGTTTTCCCTGGATGATTTTGTACTGTTTTTGTCCACTGCTATTTCCTTCCCCAGAAAAGCAACTTGTGCAGCACAGGGTGGACTGTACCAAAACAAAGAGCTAAAAGAGGAGATGCCAATACAAAGTGTCCTCAGGGTAAGGAACACTTAGTTCCTAGTGTTTCCTTCCTTCCCCTAATGTGATCTGAATGCACAGGGCCATCTTGATCGAGTGTCATGTCTGGAGCAGGGAAGATCTTTCATTTTGATTAAACCAGTCTTAAAAGAGATTGCTGTGTTGTCTTCAGTTTACTGCTGCTCATTTCTGCATTTTTGCTCTTGTCAGTCCCCAAAACTTTTATCATCTCCGAGGGAAAAGCTCCAGCACAAAACACAAAACCACAGTGGATCTTGTGAGTTATCTTGCAAATGTTTTATTGCATCTGGAGTATTAGACCTATTTGGGATTGCAGATATTGCATGGTGCCAGGGCAAGAGGCAAAGAAAGGCAATAATTGAAACTTGTGCAGGTAACACACATTGTGGTTATTAACTTTGTGGGAAGAAAATGGTCAGATGTTTGTGGGATATGAGTATTTGATTCCTTGACTAGGGAAAGGCTTTCTGCCTCCGCTCTTTCAAAACTGGAACCTGCTTGCAAGTACTGGGCATAAAACTGAAGGTCAGTAGCAATGCAGGTGGTGTGATGAGGGGTTACAATGGGTATGAGAAGACACCCTCAGGTCAGTGTGTTTCCAAACACATTGACTGCAAGGCGTTTTAGAACGTTTGAGCTTTGTGACTTGTTTTTGTCTCAATGCAGAGTGATTTTTACAGGATTTCTCTCCTGGGACTGAGCATCTAAGCAAGCGGGAGGAGCTCGTGGGCTGGACTCTTCTTGCCTAGAAACGATTTTGCACTTCAGCTGTGCTGTGCTCTGTGCTCCCTCGAGCACAGCGCTTGGCAGGCTAAGCCCTTGGTGAAGCCCGGCAGGGAAGATGCTCAATGCGTACGTTGTGTTTGCTCTGGGAGTTTGGCGGGGGTAGGGAGTTGAACGTGGGTCTGCAGTTGAAAGCACAGGCCACGGGCGAAGGTTTTGCCAGTAACTATCAGGGACCTGCGGCTGCTCCGCAGTCCCCTAGCACATCTTCCAGTCCGATTTTAATCAGCTGTAGCGTGGATTTGAATTCTGCTTTTCCGACATTCACTATGCGGGTAACAGATGCACACAATGTCTGTCCTCATACAGCAGAGATAGGGTGGAGCTAACTTACAAGCACTTGTGAAAACTCTGAGGACAGCAGGCTTATTAAAACAAAGGCCCCAAAACTGATGGATGTATCTTGCTGATTATTGCTGAGATTCATCCACCTTGCCACAAGTTTGCTTTTTCATTCCTTCAGCATCTGTATTTTTGTAAGGGAAATACTGCCATAGCATCGCAGGAGCACTTTCCAAAACTTTAGCCTACTCAGGAAAACATTTTGTACTTCATATTTTAGCCTATCCTTTCATACAGTTATTCTTTCAGTCTTTAGATGTATTTTGCCCACAGCGTATTTACTTATTTTGTTTCTTTCCTGCAGCTGGGTTATTTGTACTTCTGGTTTTAATTGCACGAGTCAATACAACGGGCCAAATTCAGCTTTGGCATAACTGTGTTGCATTAAATGTGTTTATATATATGTAGCATTGCCACATTTTTATATTGCTTTTCAATATTAAATATTAATGCATGTTCCTAGCACATTGATTTAAAGGGCACTGCAGCAGTTAAATGCTCGTTTTGTGGGATTAAAACCACTACTGGCCACACTAGTGACACTGCAGAAGCATTGCTGCTGCTCTCACCAGAATCCTTGGCAATTGCAACACTGTCCGGCACTGGGACAAAAAAATGCAAAACAAACAAACCAAACTCAGCAAACAACAGTGTGAGCAGCTTTCCTCACACTCTGCTGCTTGTTATGTACGTGAAACTACCAATAGTGAGGGGGAAGGAAACTCCCAAAGTTTGGCTCCACACCTCCATCCCCTGGGCAGGCTGTGTGCCCCAGGGCAGGCAAGAGTGTCTGGGGATCTCCCTTGGATGGACTGGGGCCAGCTCAGATCCTTGCAGTGTCTCTGGCAGCTGCACATGGGTCAGTGGTCCATGTTCTTCCCCCTGCACTGCAAAGTTTTGCATCCTATCGCTTTGCATCCTGGTGTGGGGGACAAATGGCCAAGCCCACCTCCTAAAAAATCCACAGAAAAACAGCTTCTCTTTGGTTGCGCCAGCTATGTGCTCAGATTCCATGCTGGTTTGGGGGAGGTTGGGGCCCATCGGGGCTGGGAGAGATCAGGCAGGGGAAGACAAGGGAGAGTTTGTGTTTCCCTGCCCAGCTGACAGAGCAGAGCACCTTCCTGTTGTGACCTCAACTCCCGTTTAATCTCGGAGAGGAAAGCAGCTGCCTGGCTCACCTTTCCTTCCTGAGTCCATCCTTTCTTTCTTCTCCCCTTCCTGACCCCTGTGCATCACGGAGCTCCTGACCCAGCTGGGGTAAAAGTGGCCTCCAAAAGGCAGAAAACATTCCCTGCCACAAGAAAATGAAACAGAAATCATGAGGGAAACAAAAGAAGGTTTCTTGGACAGGGAAAGGCCTTTTTAAAGACTCCCATGAAAAACACTGGGATACCTCAGGCTGGGAATTCTGGGGATGACGTTCCCAGCACATGGAGCATTCCTCTGTCCTGAGCCCTGACGCTGGGCTCTGTCCCACAGACCCTGTGGATGGGGGATGTTGGAGTGCAGGGAATTTTTAGCCCTGGTTGGGTCTGGCAGCCCGTGAACACCCCCAGCTCCTCATCTCCAGAGAAATATGCCCTTCCCCTCCCCACATCAGCTGGGATAGAACTTTACTGGGTTTGCACAGACCTGGACAGGAGCTGGGGATGTCCAGAGTGGGGCTCAGAGGGACCAGAGGCAAAATCAGGTGCTCCTGCAGCTCTTGGTGAATTTAGGAGAAACTGATCTTCACCCCTCTCCAGCTCATCAGCCCTCATGTGTTTGGTTCAGAGAAGGGCACGGGACGTGGACAGACCCACTATTGCCATGACTCACTGGCCCCACAACTGCCCTGGTCCTGCATGTGGTCTGGGCTGAAAAACACCCTTTTCTTCCCTTTGTTTCGCTGTTTCATGGGAAACCTCTTCCCAGCACTCATGGCTCTGGCTCTGGGCTTGGCTGCAGAGCGTGGTGAGGAACGGAGCCGCTTGTGACAGGCTGCCAGCCTTTATCTCTGCTGTGGTGTGGGGTCCTGGAACAATGCCAGTCCTGGCATTGACCAGCTTTGCCTGCCCCGAGATCCCATGGTTAGCAACATCCATCCAGGAAATGTGGAGGATACAACTGGAGGACCCCAGGAAATGCTGCCCCATCCCTACAGCCCTCCCACCACTGTGCAGGGAGAAGGGCTGAGCCCCTCAGCAAGGTGGGAGGTCTTGGTACCTGCAAAATATACAGGATGGATCCTGCTCTTATGGCCAAGAAGCACAGGGGAAAGGGGCCAAATCCAGGGCTGGAAGAGGTGTTTGGAACCCTGTGGGGGGTTGAGCTCTCATTGCTCACTCCGAAAACTTTGCAGAGGCTCTAAATCTTCCACTGCTGGGGGCGGGGATGAGGATGTACTGATCTTACCAGCCCCTGGGGGGACAACGGTGGATGCTGCAGCCCCGGCCACTCCACGGCCAACCCATGGCTGTCCCACATGGACACTGATCCCCGTGGCAGCTCCCAGGAGGCCTCCATCAGTGCGTGTCGGTGATTAATCCCACTCCATGCTCAGGACCAGCCCTGGCCCCTTCTCGCTGCTGGCACGTCGGGATTCCAGCTCAGCCCCCCTAGAAATGCCACTCGCCCCAGGGCGAGAGTTGCTTTTCCAGATGTGTTTGTAGATGCTTTATTGATGCTACAGTGCTTCTCCCCATTTCAGCTGATCAATAACCCTGAGGGAGGGAGATCGAAGTGCACAGGCTGGACCGGGCCAGCCGCTGCAGCTGGGGCAGCCGGCCCCGGCCGCTGCAGCTGGGGCAGCCAAAGCCATGAACATCCCTGAAGTAGCTTGGTCAGGTCTATTTTCTGTACAGGGTTTGTTTGATTTACTCTTCTCCCTTTTAAATCTCTGTCTTGGCTGGGGCATTGCTGGGGCTGGTGGTGAGATGTCCACTAAATGTACACTCTGCCTGTGCTCTTGCCTTTTTTAAGGCCCTTGCCTGGCCACACGGCACACCTGCAGCTGCTCACAGAGATGGTTTGTATTGGGATGGGTGGGTACACCCTTGCCTGTCTCCAAGTAGGGGTGGCCCATAGACCTCCCACCCCTGTGGAGCCCAGCTGGCTCCTGCCCAGATATCATCACCTCTCCCAAACACCAGTGGAGGTTTCCTTTCGGTCCAAGGCTGGAAAATCCATCCGGGATTTACATTTCTCCTGCCAAAGCCGCTCACCGGGGTGGGAGTGGGTCATGCAACCTGAGTCATCACCTGGTACCAGGCCGCAGGGATGGGCCCATCTCCTGCTGTAGAAGAGCTGCCGCCATCCTTGTCCGAGGAGATTTCACCAGGGATGTCATGACCAAACCCAAGTTTGCAGACACGTTAATCATGTGGGAGTGATGGTGAACATGCTGCAGGCATTGTTGGAGGTAGCTGAGAACAGCCCGTCCTCCCTCACTTGCCAAACCTGGGCACAGGGACCAGGAGCAGCGATGGGGAGCCAGGAACATGGTGAAACAAATGGCATCAGTACCTGAAGGGAGCTGGAGAGGAACTTTTTACAAGGGCATGTGGCAATAGGACAAGGGGCAATGGTTTTAAACTGGAGCAGGGTAGATTTAGATTGGACCTTAGGAAGAAGTTCTTCACCGTGAGGGTGGTGAGACCCTGGCACAGGTTGCCCAGAGAAGCTGTGGCAGGCCCCGCCTGGCAAGTGTTCAAGGCCAGGCTGGATGGGGCTTTGAGCAACCAGGTTCCCTGCCTGTGGCAAGGAAGTTTGGAACAAGATGATTTTTAAGGTCCCTTCCAACCCAAACCATTCCATGATTCTATGATTCCACAATCAACTGGCTCTGATGCAGATGCCTGGGATTTCGGAGCCTGATTTTGGAGAGAGTGCTCTGCTCCTGGCTGGTGGCTGTGCCAGGGCAGCTCTTCCCTGGCTGCCAGTGGTGGGTGGTGGGATGTGGGTCACCCTATCTCCCACCAGCCCCATAACGGAGAAACCATGCTCAAAGGGAAAGGTTTTCAACCCAAAGCTGTGGATATGGGACTCGAGGTGCCCATGGGAGAGCTGATCCCAAAGGCAAAACCCTTTCTTCTGCTGCCCCGGGTGCTCTGCAACACCATGTTGTGCTGGTCCCCAACAGCTTCACCTTCTCTCAGCTGTCCCGGCCTGGGCTCCCCCTCCCCGCTATGTGCTGCCTGACTCGTTTCCCATGTCCATTGGCCCCAGCAATCCAGCTGCACCTGCAAAGGGACTGGCCGTGGCCAAAAAAATAAAAAAAGATGATTTCACACTAAACTCTTTTGCTGTGGCTACGATCAGGGCTGGGCTGCTCCAGCTGCATGATTTCTTCCCTTTGCTCCCCAATCTCAGCCTTTGAAAACTCAGAGTTTAAAACTAAAATAAACCCAAAGCACTATCTGCCTCCTTCTATGCACCCTAATTTCTCTGGGTTGCACATGCCTTGGGACTTCCTAGTAACCTGAGAGGTAAAAAGTGGCAGAAATAAAAATAACCACCACCACCCCCCACCCAAACAAGTAAGATGCTCGTAAAGTCCTCTTTATGGGGACGCCAGGAGTTGGGGTCAAAAATAATAAAAAATTCACACTAGGGACTTGCTGGGCTCTCTGGGTTTTCTCCAGGCACAAGACCCAAGGCTGGGCAGCACCAGCAGCATCTAGGGAGCAGCGAAGGACAACAGGCATCGGCATCCCTAGGATGTGAGGGGCTCTGCTGCAGCACCCCAAATCCCCCCGGGATCTGGCTTCGGGTCCCCATAGTGTTTTTCC
>NW_009692897.1:15123-16685 GCF_000703405.1 Apaloderma vittatum | reverse complement strand
CTGTGGCATTAGTGACCGATAGTTTTCACTTGTATTTTCTGACACTACCTGCCCAGGGGGGGATCAGCTCCCAGCAGAAGATGGATTCTTTTCCCCGGGACCACCCCAGAGGATTTTTCTTGTGGTCCCCGGGAGCTGGGCGGACAGCTGCCCTCTCCCCAGGGCTTGAGTCACTTTTGGAAATAATCTTAAAATATTTTTTGCAGTATTTCTTGTGGGAAAGCCCTTCCTCCCTGCCGCCCGCGGGGCCGGGGACGAGCGGGGGCTGCATGGGGCTGGGAGGAGTCTGGGTCCCCCCAGTTTTGGGACAGTGCCCTGGCTCCGCCGGGATTTGAGGCAGGATTTGGGGTGCCTCTGGGATGTCCCGGGTTCTCCGTCTTTCCAGGAGATGCTTTTCCTTCGTTCAGCACAAGGTGTCAGCGCTGCCCAAGGAACGGCCGTTCCCGTCCCCCCGCATGTTCTTGCTCCGTTACCGGGAGTCCCCGGCCGGAGGGGACTGTCTCGGGGCTCCCGGGGCCTCAACGGGCTCCCCCGGCCCGGACCCACCTGCACTTCTCCCCACCGGTGGAGATGCACCGAAAGTAGCAGGTCTCAGCAGCCTCGGGTCCTTCTCCCTTGGAGACCCCCCCAGCGTTCTCAGAAATCCCCCTCGCGCCACGGGAACCGTTTGGGGACCCCTCCGGGAGCCTGGAGGAAGCTGGAGGGGGATCACCCCATCCCCACGCACCGTCCTCAGCCCTCGCTCCATGGTGTACGGTTCCCAGGCTGGCACCCCTGGGGAAAAAAACATCGTAAAGGGGACAGGGAGGGAAAAGGGGCTGGGAAGGAAAGAACCGAAACCCTCGACCAGTCACACGTGGCAAGTGGGGGGAGAAAACGCTCAAAAGAGTGTTGGCACGTCTGGAGGCTTCTGGGACCTTGAGTGACCAGAAAAATAACACGTCAAAGACCTCACGTATGCCTGAAGATAGATAAAAACTCTGAGCCAAAATGTTCTATGAATATTTAACTACCATCAATATTTAATTAGCAGATAGAGAGAGATTAAGAGAAAAGGGATCCATCCTCCGAGCTTGCTCCAGCCCCACACTGTGTGCCTGGGGGTCGTGGTGGCAGCAGGGGGCACGATGCTGCTGCAGCCGCGCTCGATGCGAGATGGAGGTGCAGGGACCTCCAAGAAATGGAAGGAGCCCCCCGAAAGGAAAGACTTTGCTCCGCCGGGGCACTGGGGAGGGGAGTGGGGAGGGATAACCTGTGCAAGACCCAGGTGCTGCATCTCATCAACAATCATCCAACAAAAAACTGCAAAAAAAGTCTCTTTGGAGATTCAGGGTGCTCCCTTTTTGGAGCGTCTTTGCCCACCGGCACTGTGAGCTCCCCCAAGGTCCGATGAACTGGCTGCTGAGAGCAGCAAATGGAGCTGGGGGGTGGCAGGAGGGGAGAGGACGGGTGCTCCGCGTGCCACTGTGGTGCCCTCCTAGGCTGTGTCCCTGTTCCCTGTGTGAGGGACATCTCAGTGGTCCTCAGCTCCTGCCCTTTGCCCATGGCTCCCCCCCGGCGGC
>NW_009692897.1:14612-15092 GCF_000703405.1 Apaloderma vittatum | reverse complement strand
CACAGAGATGGGCGTTGGGAGGGGGTTGAGGGCTCCTCTTGTCAATCTCAGCACAGCTCAGCCCTGGGCTTTGGGCCCCTCTCCCATCTTGTGAGGGTCTCTCCCTCTCTGGGAGCTGTCTTGGCTGGAGATGGTGGTGGAAGACAGGCCAGGGTGTGTTCTCCTTGCCTGCTGGGCCAGGCATGGGCAGGACCTGAGGGATGAGGGACAGGCACATCTGCAGCAGGTTTGCAGCCTCCAAAATACCTCAGAAGCTCTTCCCAGCCCCTTCCCTGCCAAACTAATGCTTGTGCAAGCGAAGCACTTCGTGGGTGTGACTGGGTGTCTGGATCCAGGCATTTGGTCTCAGCGAAATCTTGAAGGTGAGGATAGGGGGGTGGGAGCTGGAGCTGGGATCGTGCTGAGGACCCTCTGCACTGCCTCATCCCCTCTCCCCATTCCAGTGCCGGTCCTACAGCCTGTGCCAGCTGGCTGGTGAGC
>NW_009692897.1:13713-14581 GCF_000703405.1 Apaloderma vittatum | reverse complement strand
CGTTTTCCTGCAGCCATGGACACCCTGGTGGCTTTCCTCTCCCAGGCAGGGTTTTGTGAGCGACCTGGTCCTTGAGCATCTCCTGACCTATAGATGCCTCAAAGCAGAGGGGTATTTCATGCCAGCATGTGGCCACCAAACTGCTTCACCAGATGCTTTCCTGCTGGCTGGGGAGGGGGTTCCTTTTCCCATGTTTTTGATGCACGTGAAGCAAAAGTCCTCGATGCCTTTCCGAGCCCAGGCGAGTTGTGGGGAGCCAACCAGGCTGGCAGCGGGCACAGCGCGTCCCCACTCCCTGTGCCCCCGGCACAGCAGAGTGCGAGGGGGACGCGGTGAATAAAACCGCCTTCCAAAGCCCAGCCCGGTGTCTTTAATGACCAGCAAAGCCAAGCTCAGCCAGCGCAGGACCCGGCCCCCCGCACACCCTGCAGCAGCGCTGTCAGCCCGGAGGTCAGGATGATGCTGGATCACTCCTGTCTAATGTTGCCCCTTGCGTGGCGACCAGCCCGTGGGCAGGGGATGCTGCAGTGGGGCCGGTGCCGTGCAGTGACGCGGCGGCGGCTGCGGTCTCCATATCTGGGCCATTCACCACTCGAGACTTTTAGCGCCCGGAGCAACGGCATGTACTGCTGATGAGTTCTTTCTGCTCCAGTAATTACAGTGAGGAATTTGTCAGAACGAGCTTTCTAAAACCTTCTTGTCTTGTTCTGATTTTACCTGGAGTGTAAAAAGTCATTAGTATGGTAAAACGGAGGCTGTGCTAAGCCAGCAAGCCATCCAGATAAGGCAGTTTAGATCCGCCACACCCCCAATATGCACAGAAAAAAAAAAAAAAAAAAAAAAAAAAAAAAAAATTCCTGGTTTTCTT
>NW_009692897.1:7079-13606 GCF_000703405.1 Apaloderma vittatum | reverse complement strand
ACGCCCAACGCTCCCTGCTGGTACAGGCCGGCCCAGCTGTTCCAGCTGTTGGTTTCAGCCACAACCCCTCTTCCAGGAGCTTCCGTCCCATCTGCAAACACCAGTCTGTACAACAGGTGCCTGCACTGTGGTGTGGAGTGACTGCTGCACGTGATGGGGCCGGGCTGGCTCCAAGCAAAAGAGCCGTGGAAAACTCACAGTGCCCTGGACCCCCTGGGGCTGCTGCCATCATCCCGCTGTGAGGGGGGAAAAAACCCATCCCCATGCCATCGTGTCCTGGAAGCAGCATCCTTTGTGGTTTCGGAGCCTCCTGGCCTCTTACGGATTCAGTTTTGGGATGTTAGCGGGTGTAATGGAGCATCTGAGGAACTCAGGCTTGAAATGAGCCGGGAAAGAAATCTTATCAATAGGAAAAGAACGGTGTGGAGGTCAGGACAAGTTCTGAAGCGGGTGCCAGCACCCTCCCTGCTTCTTTTGGCAGGAGCCACAGCATGAGTGGGCTCTGGCCATGGAGGGTCACTGGGCTGGCGGGGCAGATGGATGGGTGGTATATGACCCGGGTCTTTTCTTTTAAACTTCCCAGTCAAATATAATAGAAGTTTAGCAAAATGTATGATGTAGCGAAGCGGGTTTCACTTACAGACCTGCCCTTGATCTCCCTCTGGGAGATGATGCCTGGCCAGGTACCACATCCATCCCTGATGCTGCTCCATCACTCTTCTGCCTGAAACCCAGAAGGAGCTCCCACCCCTCCGTGGCCTCTGGAGGTTTTTGTCAAAAGGAAGGTTTTTAAAAGAAGAGATACTTCTATACTGGGCTGTAATCAAAGCATTTGGGTTTGGATTAAATTAAATTTTAACTTTTGAGGGGCTGAAAGGAAACCCTTTGGTGGGGGCTGCTTGGACTTCAGGGTGCTTCCAGCATCCCTGAAGGCCACTTCAAAGAGAAGCGCTTGCTAAGGCACAGCATCTCCTTCTCCCAGTGCGAAACCCAGGCCATCACATTTCCTCCCTTATTATTTTCATGAGCAACTTGGCAAAGTTCAATCAAGTCTGGAAATGTTTCTGGTGTCACCAAATCTGTCTTTCGGAAATCATGGGGTACAGGACAGCATTTCACCCCTGGTGTTATCCCTTGGATATACCGTGACTCACAGACACTTGGATATCTGGGGAATTATGTTTATAATTAAAAGCAGCAGATTAATCCCTGTGCATGACCAAGCTCGACTTATGCTTTTCCCCTTCTTTTCGCTCCCCTGAGCTATTGGGGGGTGCAAAGATCCATTTTTCCCTTGGCTGCACCCCAACTCTGCATGACTGAAGTGCCCTGATGTGCATTTTGCTGCATTTCTGATTGGCATTAATTACTCCCTCTTATTAACGATGTGAGACCCCATATCTGTGCACTCCAGAAAGGATGGCAGCTTTGTACTCTGCTCCCAGGCTAAATGGCAGGTGACTAAGACTAGGAGCTGGGAGCGTGCACCGTCTCAGAGCCTTGACCAGCAATGCTGGTTTCCTATTTCTGGGAAACAGCTGGGAAATAATTCAATGTTATTTGTGTGATGCCACAGAACAGGGCTTGGACCACAGCTCCCTGAGGTGCAAGGAGCTGCCCAGGACACACTGGAGAGGTCCCGTGACTCCACCCCATCCATGCTTAGGCTTCAAACAGAGCATCAGAGGCATCAAAGGAACAGATCTGCGAGAGCAGTGGGGATGGGAAGGGTCTGGGTGCTTCGCTTTCCTCCCTGAGCTCCCCTTCCACCGCTCCTGGGTGTCCCCAAGCAGATGTGGGTGTCCTGTCTGACCATCTGGAGGTCTGACCGTCACCTCACGGTCCTGGTGGGGCCATGGAGGCGATTCTGGGAGTTTGAGGTGCCAGTAAAGCTGCCTTTGGTTCCAGTGCTGGAGAAGAACAATGCTTGTCCAGCTACTATTTTTATTCTACTGAAAAACCGGCAGTTTGGGGTTGACAGAGGGAAATGAGACACTGGTTCAAGGTCAAGCTCCAGCAGCTTTGGCCAAAAAAAGCCAGGAAAATAACCTCACATGGGTGATTCAAATCATCCAACCTCACAGTCCTGGCGTGGATTTTCTTTCCTCTCTGGGCCAGAAGCTAGCTGCAGTCTTGGAGAAACAAATGCCCAAGGACCTTGCCCCACGTTCGCTGCTCTCCACGGCCCCGTCTTGGCCCTCACCTGATTTCTCTGCTTCTCTTTCTAGCCCCATCCTCAGGTTGCAGCACTTTGGCTGTTCCCCCACTCTGTAGAGCTGCCCTTGATCCTCTTCCTCTTCATCTGTCACGAGGATGAGGAGGGTCAGAGGCTGCTGTGGGAGGGAGCATCCCTTGGGTATGGCCGGAGGGCTGATCTGCCGAGTCAGTGCTGAAAGAGGTACAAATAGCACCATTGCAGCACATCACCTGGGATCTGGTCAAGGGGAAAGGGAATTCAGTTATTTGTCACGGTATATTCCCTGTTGCTTGCAGGGGCTGCCCCGGTTGGATTCACCCATCCCATCCCATCCCATCCCATCCCATCCCATCCCTGTTGCCACCCAAACCTACGCCAGCTCCTCAGGGACACATGTCTTCACCAGCACATCCTGCTCCACTGACAGGGTGGGTTTACTGGACTGGGTCAGGATTTCTTCCCCTGCCCAGAGCCTTCGGTATTCCCGGGCAAAGCACTGGCAACAGGAGAAGGAAGTTAAAGTGGTTGGAAAATGCTTTTAAGAAGCCCTGAAGCCACTTTGCATCCTCACATTGTTTCCTGTAATAAAGTCAGGTTATTATAAAAATCTATTCACATTAAAAGCCGGTGATAAACCTCCAATCCATCTACCGTGAGGTTTAATATTCCTCCTGGAAAGCTTCTCCCTTCCCCAGGCTCTCACCTGCTGTCACCTGCCCGTGCAGGCCGTGCCCCCACCATGGCAGGTCTGTGCTTTGTGGGGGGCAGGAGGGGAGACCCAGGTGGCTCTACAGGGCTCCAAGGTATGAATTGGGACCTCTCCTCCCCTAAAAAAGCCCACATTAAGCATTGGCATTTGATTAACAGCAAAATTGTCTGCCAGCAGATGAAGCACAGAGTGCCAGCCTGTGCAATGGGGTTCAAGGGCTGATGCACAGAGTAGCAGCTTTTGGCGGGGGCACGCTGTAACCCTGAGCTGGTGGTGGCAGAGTGAGTATTTTTCCCCAGTTTCTGGCAGCTTTAGAAAGCGGGGAGGAGATGGGGTTGCTGGAAAACTACTGTTTCCCCCCCCTCCCCAAATTACGCTCAGATGGAAACGTGGAGGAATAAGGAAATGAATACGGAATAAGGAACAATGAATAAGGAAATAAGCGATGAGGAATACAGAATATGGAGTAATAAGGAACAAAGAATAAAGAATAAAGCATCAGGAACAAAGCCCAGGGACTAAGAAATAAGGACTAAGAGCTAAGGACTAGGACAGGGTCTGCTCCCATCCCCAGGCTCCACTTACGGGACCCCTCTCCACTGCAGCCCCACACAGAAAAGCTTCCTCCTGTAGCGTTTTTTTGCCTCCTTGGCCGGGTGGTGATGCCAGAGCCGCCGCTCCCTTCCTACCCGGGTAAGGACAAGCCCGGGGATGGAGACTTCGGTGACAAATTGCCTGCTTTTTAGTGGGATTGAAAACAGACGACGCACTCCTGGGGTGGCACCGACGCTCTGGCAGATCTGGCTTGTGCTCAGGCTGATAAAGCTGGCGCCGCTGTGTTTTCCGGAGAGTGCAGGGAGGTGGTGAGCCATGGTCCTGGGGGAGGCAGGGATCGCCACGGCGGGGGCAAGTGCAGGGACCAGAGCCAGCATCGATCCGGGGCTATTGCCACCACAGGGCCTGGTGGGGCTGCTCACCCGGCTGGGCTGGTCCCAGTCTGGGCGGGTTATAGACCATGAGGAGGATGGGGGCTGGCAGGTCTGCTTGGATCCTTTCCCACCTCTCATTGTGCTCTGCTTTGGGGTACAAAGAACTTTTTGAGGGCTTTACCCCGGACCGGCACAGCTGCATGGACCCGGCACTCAGATCACAGCTCGGCACTGGCAAGAGGCTTGTTTGGGGTCCCTCTGCTTAGCCACAGCCCTTGCTGCTGCCCAGGGAGCTCAGAAGCACCTCACCACGAGTGGATAGTGCAAGAGGTGGGTAGTCAATTAAGGTCGCTACTGGATGGAAGAGGGCTGGGCAGGGTCTCACACTCCCACCAGGCTGCCTACCCCCCGGGGCCAGGGGAGAACCTGTCTCCTCCAGGGAGGGGCCCAGGGAAGGGAGCACCCTCACAGAGCCCCTGTGGTCTCACAGCTTCTGGAGGGAGAACATAAATCTTTCAAGGCTGCAAATGTCTTTTTTTTCTCTTCTATTCTGGGTGAAGAAAATGGATTTTTTTTGCAACTTTCCTCAATGTCACTGGTATGCAGAGACAGGAGCTGATGCCATTTGTGCACTGCAGACCCCTCCCTGCACAGCCAAGCAGAAACTCATTGCATTTCCTTGCCTGGCCTTTGCATATTCTGAGTTTTCCTGCTGCCTGGTTCTTTTGGGGGAGTTATGTGTGTACCAGGGTGATGTTTGATGACACGGAGAGGCAAGTTGTGCAGCTGGGATGCTGTGAGATCCCCTGGCCAACACAGGGTCCCACTGTGCTGCAGCCTACAGGGTCCCCTTCAGAGGATGAGCACGGTTCTCCCAAGGGCTGAGAACTGCGTGAAAAAGGTGCTGTGTCAGGAAAATTAAATTACCTGCTTGCAGAGCTGGGGATGGGGCTGAAACCCCAGGAGATGCCAGGTGAAGGGCAGAAGGCAGCCTGCAGAGAGGGTTCAGCCCCTCATGCCATTTGTGCTCCAAGGTGTGGGGGGACTTGAGCATCCTAACTCAGAGAGGATGGAGAAGTGCTTTCCCAAGGGAGCCAACAGCCCGATTGCCTGGGAGTGGGGGGGGGTGTCTCTCAGTGGGGACACGCTGGCCGGGGCAGTTTGTTACAAATCCCAGCGACGTGTGGGGTGGTGGCTCTCATGAAAGCCTCCGTCAGCACTGCTCCCCCCAAATCCATCTATGGGCAGGGCTGCGGGGAGTGAAGGGGAACGAGTGGGGGGACCCCCAGACACAGGGCACAGTGCCCGGGCACAGCTCACCCTTTGCTGCCCTTTCGGGAAATGTCCCGAAGTGCAAAACCCGTTTCGACCTGCACACAGGGGCAAGCAGGGGCAAGACAAAGGGAGGTGACAAAGAACAACCTGCCTGCTGGTGACGGGGGCTCAGCCCCTTTGCCCACCTCTTGCAGAGCCCTCAAAGGCTATTTGACTTTGCAAAGAACAAGCCCAGGCTGGGGAAATGCAGCTCCTGCCCTGGCAGTTCCCGGGTGATGGGGGACACTCACCAGCTCTGGGAGAGGAAGATGAGGCTGAGGCAGGATGCAATCATCCATCAGACCCCCCTGAGGAGGTCAAAAAAATCCTCAACTCCAGCCTCATTAGCTGGTCGATGTAAAGGATGTGTCAGACAAAGACATAGGGAGGTTTAGCTGAGATGTGACCACCTGTAGCCAAACACTGAATCATCTTTGGCCAGATATGATTATGGTCAAGAAAACTGCTGAGTTCTGATAGAAATTGTTGATAAAAGCCTTAAACACTGGGTTTTGCCACAAAATTTTGATCCTTTCCCCACCTGCCCCTGAGAGAGCCCAGCAGCTATCCCGCCGCCAAACCCTCCCTCTCTCCCGACCATTCCCAATCCTTCCATTCCACACCTAGGCTTTCTGGGGTCTTTATTTTATTTTAAATGTCTGCTGCACACTGAGCAGAGAAATGAGGTTGAAGGAGGCTCTTTTGGCCCCAGCACTGTAATTGTTCCCAGCACCGTAATTGTTCCCAGCACCAGTAATGCCTGTGGTTCAAATGCTGCTTCCCCAACCCCTGCTGGTCCCAGTCTGCAGCTGCTTTCCCTCAGTGTGGGGTTGCCTACGATCCCCAAGCCTCAAGACGTGATGGGGGATGCAGTCAAAACCCTTTGCAGAGGTTTCCCAGAAGCTTCTTGCATCTTGTTCATGTCCAGGTGCAAAATGAGGGAGGTTTCTGCTGGTTTCAGGTGTATTTTTGGTGAGACTAAATTTTTGCCATTCCCTGCCAGCTTGAGCCCGTGCTGGCCGTGACGCCAGCCTTTATGGTGCAGGCAGCAGGTTGCCGTTGGCCCCAGAGTGCAAAGCAAGGGGCCAAACCCAGCCCCTGCTCCCAGGTCTGCCTTCTCCCTGCGTCCCAGCCCCCACTAGATTGCAGCAGTCCATTCCCACTCAGGATCTGCCACCTCCATCCCCACCCTGGGGCTGCTGAAAGGGTTAATTCACTTCGCACAGAACCAGATGGGAAAATGTTTGCTGCTAAATGAGCTCCTGAAAAATTCATGGTCCTAAATGGTCTTGCAGGGGCTCTTACCCCCTGCCTCCAGATCCCAGCTGGGAGCTACTAATGGCAGGAAGGAAGGAAGGAGAGGGGCTGGGGGGCCCCC
>NW_009692897.1:3580-7054 GCF_000703405.1 Apaloderma vittatum | reverse complement strand
CTTTCTGGGGGTGCCCATTAGCCAGTGCTGGGGCTGGCCCAGAGGAGTTAGCAGCTGCTCCCCGATATCCCACCGGAGCTGCCATCTGGGCAAGCGCTGACGCTGGGGCTGCCAGCTCCGGGTTGAAAGCCCGGCTTGGGTTTCCCCCTGCAGGGCCAGCAGGCGGGGGAGGTTCCACTTTCCAGGGTGGGCAGGTGCCCCATCTGCCCACAGCAGAGCCCCAGCAGCTGCTCCGGAATCTCAGTGGGGAATTAGGGCTGTGCTTGGTGACCCCATGCCTGCAATTAGCAGCTCCAGCCCTGGTGTGAGATCCCCCGGGGAGGTGCCTCTGCTGGGGCCGTACTGTAGAATCACAGAATCGTAGAACAGTTTGGGTTGGAAGAGACCTTCCATATCATCTCATTCCAACCCCCCTGCCATGGGCAAGGACACCTCCCCCCAGCCCAGGTTGCTCAAAGCCTCATCCAACCTGGCCTTGGACACTTCCAGGGAGGGGGCTTCCACAGATTCTTTGGGAAGAATATATCACAATCACTATACCATATCCCTTGGGAGAAAACCTGCTGCTAACGTCTGACATTCTGGAGATGCTCAGATGCTTTTTGGGATGCGGTGGGGTGCTCAGCTTGAAATTACTCTGCAATGGGTGCCCACCATGGGAGATACGTGGGCAGTGGGACCCTGGTGCTGGAGCAAACACATCCTGATGCAGGGCTGTGCCTCTGAAAGGACAGGCTGAGGATGCTCAGCCCAACTCAGCCCTTCTCCCAGCATCTCCCCTCCACCACCATCTCAGGCCCAACAAGCGCTGTCGTGACAGGTCCAGCCAAGGGGAAAGGGAGGGATGGCCCCTGTTTGCTGCTTGGCTGGTGACCATCCTTGGCCTGGCCGGTGCTGGTGCAGGTGGCAGAGGGACCTGCTGTGGGGGAAGCAGAGATGCCAGTAAGGGGTTCCTCACTTGAAAAGGTCATGGTGGCTGCGAGGAGAGGGGACCTGAGGGGAGGAGGCTGGGGTAGAGGCAGAGAGAGGGAGTGTGGGATGAGGGGAGGGAGGGATGAGTGAGGGATGGAGGGATAGGGCTGGATGGGTAGGGAGAGGGTATAGGGGGATGGATAGATGGATGGATGGACAGACAAAGAGAAGGTACACAGGGATGAATGCATGGATGGATGGGTAGGTAGCTGGAGGGGCAGAGACAGGGTGTACAGGGAGGAGTGGCCGATGTCTCGACAGGTAGCAGCTGACAGCCCCAGCAACTAGATCCAGAGTTAGATAGACCTTTGCTCTCATCTGAGCTGCACATTTTCATGTTCCCTGGATAAGTGCCTTAACCTCAGAGAGCTGCTGGGATTCCATCACATTCAGCCACTGCTGGGCTGTCAACCTCGGACCAGCCATGAGCCTGCACTTAGCTGAGCCTGTGCTGGGGCAACAGGGGAGTCAGCCCCCACCAGGCAGGCAGATCCCTTGCCGCCTGCCTCTCTGAAGGGGCAGGTTTTCTTTCCATTCCCACAGCAGCATCTCCGCACGGCACACACAGCTCTGGGGTTGCAGCTGAACTAGTGGAGAAGCCCCTCTCGCCACATTTCTTCCACCCTGCATCTCACCATGGCTCTCCTTCTGCCAAAAAGGGACCTTTCAAGGCTGAGGTGTACATGTGGTTTTGACAGTTTTCTATCTTCTGCTCCCCAGCTTACAGTGAAAAGCATTCCTGGTATAACTGCACAGTGCCAGGACCCCACCAGGACCTGTTCTGCTGGGTCAGAGCTGGCCTTGGGAGAGATTGCTGGCTACAGATGGACCTGGAGAAGCAGGAGGCACCAGACCGAGCATCCCAGGAGCGAGGTAACAGTCCAAACAACCAGTCGTTCCCAGCTGAACCCATCCCGGGGAAGACCAGACCCGCCCTGGGAGCTGCGGGGTGACAGGATGCCAAGGACCCGCAGAGCAATACTCATCAGTCAGCACATTTTGCCTGATTTGAAGCTGCCAAATTTTGGCCCTGGACTAGGTGCTGGTGAGGTCACCCTCTAACACCATGTTCAGTTTTGGACACCTCCCAGTAAGAAAGACATTGAAGTGCTGGAGTGTGTCCAGAGAAGGGCAACGGAGCTGGGGAAGGGGCTGGAGACCAAGTGTGGGGAGGAGCGGCTGGGGGACCTGGGGCTGTTCTGCTGGAGAGGAGGAGGCTGAGGGGAAATCTCATAGCTCTACAAGTACTTGAAAGCAGGTTGTAGTGAAGTGGGACTTGGTCTCTTCTCCCAAGTAATAAGAGACAGGACAAGAAAGAATGGGCTCAAGTGTGCCAGGGTGGTTTAGATTTGATATTAGGAAACATTTCTTCACCCAATGGGTTGTCAAGCCCTGGAGCAGGCTGCCCAGGGAGATGGTGGGGTCCCCATCCCTGTTGGTGTTTAAAAGCCGTGGAGATGAGGTGCTCAGGGCCATGGGTTAGTGCTGGGTCAGTGCTGGGTCAACGGTTGGACTCGATGATCTTAAAGGTCTTTTCCAACCTAAATATTTGATGACTCCACGCCTAGGATGTTCCCAGACCCTGTGCCTGCCAGTCAATCCAACTCCAGCCCAACCTCTCCATTGCCCAGAAAATGCTGGGGCCAGCTCAAGCCTGGAGCATCCCAGCTGGGGACATGGGAGGTGGGGGAGGCAGCAGCTCAGATCCTACTTCGCACGTGACTGAGCGGGGTCAGAACGTGTGTGCACTGGGAGGGCTTGGCTGGGAGCTACTTGGTGTGATCAAGGGGACCTCAGGGCCACCGCGGCCGCACCCCATGGTGAGCTCATCTGCACGGCTCCAGCAAGCCCTGAATCCTGCCACTGCTGCTGCCTCTGATCTGATTAGGGACCGGGGGAGGCCTAAAAGCCTCCAGAAAATCAAACTGCCGGAGCCAAGCCAAGTGAGGAGGCGACTGGGAAACCAAAGCAAATGGGTTTTCTCCTCCTCTTAAGTGCTTGTCTCTGCCTGTTCTTCCGTCTTGGACAGAGAGGTGAGGAAGGGGGAGGGAGACAAGACTGGAAAGGCGAGTCAGGGAGGGTGCAGGGATGCTGGTGGGGACCTGTTCTGGAGACGTGGCCACCATGTGCTCTCTTGCACCCCTGCAGGGTTGCAAACGGCGCAGTATGGGGAGCGAGTCTGGGCAAGAGCGGGTTCTGCATTGATTTTTTGCATGTTTTATGTATGTGTGTAGAGATGTTGGTGAAGTCTGGGCGGGCGGTGGCAGCAGCTCCCCCGAGTGAGGTCCGTTTTCAGGCAGGGACTTGCAGACACCGCAAAGGCGCTTTGCCTGTCAGCCAGGTGCGGATCTGACCCTCCCAGAAACCCTGTGGCTGCGATGCAAAACGTGCCCTCGCTTCAGGCAGGTTCTGCTGCCTTTGATTTCCAGCTGTCTGCCAATGCCTCGCTGGCCTCGAGGGCTCAGCGTTGGAGTTGGGGGTGCTGCAAACGCCCTCTTCCCC
>NW_009692897.1:1773-3549 GCF_000703405.1 Apaloderma vittatum | reverse complement strand
ACCAGCAGAACCCAGTGCTGCTCCTCGCTGTGCCCAGCAGCAGCCAGCACCAGGGCTGCTGGCTTCAGAGGACTCCTCCTCCTCCAAACTGAGTTTGTTATTTTTTGGGGGGGAACATAAAAAATAATAATAATTAAAAAAAAATTCAGATAGCAACAGGCAAAACAAGAAATGCTATTTCTGACCTCCCTGGCTGCCAAAATAACCACCCTCTCCTGACGAGCTGCTGTAATTAGGTCCTGAATCCCCAGCACTGGAGAGTCGCGACGTTCTTTGCTGTGTTGGTGAGGGTGGGGGACGCTGTGCTGCTCCGCGGGGTCCGGCGGCTGCTCCCAGGACGTGCAAAGCACAGCCCATCAGGGATTTACACCATCAGCCCTGCCTGCCAAGGGAAACCCAAGCCTGAGCATTTGCCTTTTGTGATTTTTTTTTTTTTTTCTCAGAAATACAGCAAAAAAGGGGAAGGGAGAAATGTCCCCATGGCGTAAAAAGTTTTGGAAGGAAAGGGGAAAATTGTCGCAGCTGATCTATCGAGATGTTCCCCCCCGAACCACTGCGTCCAAGGGGTTCCAGCTCATGGGGCCGTTGCGTCTTCCCCATCCCCCCAACAACTGGGCCCCAAAAACTTTGATAATGTTGACTTGTTACATAAAATAAAATATTAAAGGCCTATGATATAGCCCAAAATTAATATTTTAATAGAACGTAAAAATCAAGGCAAAGACGAATCCAAAGGGTAAAACTGAAATGAAACATTTTTATCTCAAAAGAAGGGCTCAGTGCTGCTGCTTTGATTTGCCCTTCCGTTGCTTTTATACACTATTAAAATATTCACGTTAATATTATAAATATTGCATTCATTATCTAATGAGCCGTTCCACTGTTTGGGGCACACAAAAGTCAAAACAATTTGCTGGCCACGGGTACCACAGGCTGTGCTCTCTGAAGCATCTCGATGGCAAAAACCCTTTTCTTGCCTCTCCTGCCCATTTTCCTCCGCCACCCTCACCCTGAGGGAAGGGGACCCGCGGGGACCACGGCTGGGGACAGCCCCCAGGTGGGGGAAGAGCAGGACAGAGCCCTGGGCCCACATAATGAGCCAGGAACTCTGCGAGGAAACCGGCTGGACAATTAATCACAATAAAAGGCTTTTTTTTGCCTCCTGTCTTAGAAATAATAATATAAAATTAATTTATGGCAATTACAGGATTTCTATTTTTATGTCATTATCAGAACTATATAAGGAAAGGCAGATGACATAAGCGTATTTGGGGCGCTGCTTTGGAGGGGATGGAATTGATACGTATTTTTAATCATTTTCCAGGATCAGCCACTTGCCGCCGGTGCAGAAGGAGCCATCGAGCCCGGGCTCAAGCGATCCAGCTGCCAACATCTTTTTTGGAAAACCGTGGGAATCTGGAGACTTGGGCTGAGGGTCTCACTGTTCTGGGGGGTTCCCCGGGGTTTTTTTTTTTTTTTTTTTTTAAATTCTTTCTGGTTTATAGGTGGTTTATTTTCTTTGGAGGGTCCTTGGGGTCATGGCGTAAGAAATAACAGCCCAGGGTGTCCCCCCGGGTGCAAGCCCCCAGAGCTGGCTCTTGGCTTTCTGTTTAAAGGCCACAAGAAGGTGGAGCTCGGTGCTGCCCTTCCCCACGGCCACGCACCCTGGGTTGCCTCCCTGCCGCTCGTGGCTCCATCACAGCAAGCTCCTCACACTACCCTTGGACACACGGAGCTGGAGATGCTCGGTGGGCCTCACCCCTGTGGCTGCCTCAG
>NW_009692897.1:1192-1647 GCF_000703405.1 Apaloderma vittatum | reverse complement strand
GCCCGCAGGGTTATCCCGGTGCTTAGTGCTGTCCCGGGATTAACAGTGATTCCCAGCCAGGGATTACCAGGGGGAGGCTGGGCTGTCCCAGCACGGCGGTGCTCTCTGCCCGACCTCGCACAGGCACGCTCACTCCCGCGGCTGGATTTACAGCACAGGGCTCAGGGCTCAAAAGTGCCTCTGGCCCACAGCGTTTGCCCCCCCAGAATCCTTCCCCGTGCAGGGGTTCAAGGGGCTGCTACGGTCGGGGCAGGCACGATGCTATCAGGAGCAAAGCCACTGCCACTGACATGAGAGGTCACCAGTGTCCCCAGGTGCCTGGAGGTGAGGTGGGAAGCCGGACCCAGTCCTGCCCAGACATCCCTCAATCACAGAATCACAGAATCATTGAATCACAGAATCGCATAGAATCATAGCCCTGGCCCAGGCTCTGGCAGGGTGACCCCGCTCTTGCA
>NW_009692897.1:340-872 GCF_000703405.1 Apaloderma vittatum | reverse complement strand
TGGACACTCTTGTCAAAAGTCCCTCCCCAGCCTCCCTGTAGGTTCCCTTCAGGTATTGGAAGGCAGTGATAAGGTTCCCTGGAGTCTTCTCCAAAATTTTGGGGGTAAGTCCTTAGGAAATCCATCTTTGGGCAACCGCATGTCCAGAAGAGCAGGAGATGCTCAGGTGGGTTCCCACGAAGACGGATGGGCCCCTGTGCTAGTGTCATGTTTTGGCCTCCCCTACCTTGAGTCCTGCTAAAATAACAGGATTTATCTCCAGCATCTCCCAGGTACAAGCAGCAGCCCCGCAGGCACAGCGACCTCGGTCCTCCCTCAGGAAAGAGAGATCACAGCCGCCTCCTGTTGCCCACCCTGGCCCTTCCGCCTGCCAAAGCTGGAGCCATAAATAAAACTCAACTGGGGTAAAAATACTTATTTCTGTAACAGTTGAAAAATATCCCAGCGGCTGTGCCAAGAACCTGCCAGAGGTGCTGCAGGAAGGCAGGAGGGATGGCACCCAAATGCTCTGCTCTAAAAGCCTTCATCCATC
>NW_009692897.1:0-215 GCF_000703405.1 Apaloderma vittatum | reverse complement strand
CCCCACCCGCTGCTTCTCTCTGCTGCTGCTTCGCCGTCCCTGGGGCTTCAGGCCTGCGAGCCAGCCCTCCCCTCCCCAAAGCAATCGGGAAATTGGTTTATAAATCATGGGATTTTTATGGAAACAAGCGGGGTTGCCCAGGTGGTGGTGTGGGGCCGCTCGCCGCAGCAACTGGGCCTGTCTCGGTCACCAGAACTGCTGCTCTGCCCTTCCCC